>NW_027248379.1:600000-853158 GCF_041260155.1 Ptychodera flava | reverse complement strand
CGATAGCGAACGTTGACAATAAATCCTCCCATCTTGATCTGCCAGTCTGATGGTATTGGTTGTTTCAGTTTTTCAACGAACACATACTGATCACCATTGTCAACATTTGTTAATTTACCATCTATTCTCCATTTCGCTTTTTTTATTGTCTTCACTTTTAGTCCGAGTTCTGTAAATTTCTCATGTATGACAGAGTCGTCCACGGCAAACGGCAGATTTCTAACTATCACTCGATCGGAAGCCTCTCTTCTGGCTAAAATAAGGGGTTTTTCATCGTACAAGTTCGCTCGTTTTCCCCGCACATTAATTCCGCCTGTAAGGAGAATAATTCTATCGGCGTTGTCTTTCATGTACAACCGCCACAGACCCCTAATTCTTTGGATACCAGTAATACCGGATTGATCGATCGTATCAGCCATCGCTTTATACAGCTCCGGACCGGAAAGAATTGGGCCATTACTGTCACTTGAGATGGCTTCGGAGTGTTTCAAAAACACTGGTTTCACATCGCTGTTTCTGTCATACTTCTATTGTTGGGTACATTTGCATGTACCGCGCTTGCATAACTCTGGCTGGAGGCCATTGTCTCTGTCAATGTCGAGTCTTCCTGAACTTGACCGACTTGCCCGAAACTTCACCACGAGAATTTTCGTCACGAACAATGATTTCTTACAGAAATCCCTACTCACCGGATCGTCGGTGTATTGATGTGTTCTTAGACAAAGTCTTTGTCATATAAAGAGTAGTACACGCTTGAAGGACCAATAAATCGCAGAACGAAACGACGCAGACTTGCTCCTTGGTGCAGCCTCGTTTTCGTCTCCCTGGATGATCTCCATGATACTGTCCCTTGCTCACAGGATGAAATGCAGAAAACGAGATGCGGTGACAACTTCAAGGAAATCAAGTCTGTTGATGTAGTGATAGAGTCCAGACTGGAACGGATATTACAAATTTTGGCGACGAAGAAATGTGGTTGAACTCTTCTACAAGTTCTTTGATTGAGGTGTGGACAGGTAGAGCATTAGCTTTTGGTTTACCTGATAGAGAAGAGAAGATCCGGAGGAGCGATTTCTGGTCACCCGAGTTGTCTGCAATGAGGTTGTTGTAGTATGACTTTTTAGCATATCTAATGGCTTGGCTGACAAGATGACACTGTTCACGAAGATCTGGTGATGAATTTCCAGCTTGGTTGTCCGCCACGTACGTTCAGCTTTCCTTCTTCTTTTCTTTGCGTTATGAATATCTTTATATATTGTCATGACGCACAGTGACAATTTTCTTCTCTGAGGGGAGCATGTTTTTGAAGGATTTCTGTGAGGTGTTTATTGTAGACTGATACAGCTCTGGAAGATCAGTTGGCGGTGCGGTAAATTCAGGCTGCCTGCCCAAATTAAAGATGATATTGTCAACACAGACAGTGGAGACACATCGAAATATGGAAGGATGCTGCACTATCAAGTACGCACTCAGCGAAATCCAGATGGTATGAATAGGGACAGCCAATAATGTTTCATTCTCAATAATATGCAGAAAAGACATCCTATTACATCATTGGGGAAATAGTACTTTTTATCGTTAAAATTCATTCTTCAAACGGTACGAACACCATCGAATGTTTTATGGAACAAATATTTCACTCAAATGTGGCAGTGACATGTAATCTACAGAGAACGTACATGGGTGTAGAGCAAAGGTAAAAAAGTAAGAATACATTGCCGATTCGTTAAATAACGAGTTGTGGACTTCAGCTGGAAATAACATTACAAAAAACAGATTGATTTGATCTTCATCCACAGGAGGGATACTCTCCACCTTAGAGCTAGCCATGGGTATGTAGACAGCTAAAATAATTACACTGAAGATTTCCGAGATCTAACTGTGATGTCACTGCGTCCTTCTCTCTCTCTCTCTCTCTCTCTCTCTCTCTCTCTCTCTCCTCTCTCTCTCCTCTCTCTCTCTCTCTCTCTCTCTCTCTCTTCTCTCTCTCTCTCTCTCTCTCTCTCTCTCTCTCTCTCTCTCTCTCTCTCTCTCTCTCTCTCAGTATACGGCATACCGACGATTGCAGAGTGATCGTTCACGGTCAAAATAGTAAATTGAGTAAGTGTGTGTGTGACCGTCTTGGCAATTTTGCTGTCATTATGACCATGGGAAAAGAACCAAAGGTGAAAATCTCACTTGACAAGATTCTAAATACTTCCGTTTTGGACAATCAAACATTTCATTATGCTTGGAGCATGAATGTTTTGGGTTTTAGTACGTTGTTATTGATACTGTGGGGGAAGTATAAGGCCCACGACAATTTGGCAAGTACATGGAAGTTTGTTTTTACAATACGTACGTGTGTCTGTTTTCCGACAGCTACATCTGAGATATACTGAAATAACACGATTGGAACTAATTTGGGATAATTGGATCTTCATTTTTTCAAATTTCTCAAAAGTGTTAGGTGCGCTATAGCTGAATGTTGCAATATTACAAATTACTCATAAAAATAAGTGTGTAACTGAAAAAGAAAAGTGGATGACGCTACATTTGCGGATTAAATCGACAGTACTTCACCATTCAATTATCCCGAATTAGTTCCAATCGTGTTAAATGTTTTTGAACACAGAATGCATAGCTTGACTTACCAGTATAATTGCGAATTATGATGAGGAAAAGATTCGTCAATAAACACGTCCAAATAACACTGTTCACCCAATCTTAGCTCGGTTATTGAACCGCTATACTTTGAGGTTGGGGATTTGGCCGAGTGGTCTGTCTGTTGCTTCTCCGCTCGGTGGCTTGATCCTGTGAGTTCGAACCCGATTGAAAACACCGTATTTTCTTGAACTTTGAATATCGATGCTTGGAGGAAATAATGTTCTTTCTTCATCTTGAGAGCCTTTTCTTCAAACTGCAGTAGAAGTTGTTTTGACAATATGCTGCGTGGTGTCGTTTATGTTGATCGTCATTAGTTTTGTTGGCGTGTGCATGGCAAACTGAGTACATTGACACGGCCAGGTGTTCTGAGGTCACGTGACCTTATTAGAGGTCGTATACAGGGCGCGTGCTCCAGATGGTATTAATAGGGACAGCCAGTAAATGTTTCATTCTCAATAATATGCAGATTAACATCAGATTTCTACGTGGTGCTTACACAGGCTATTCTATCGCTGGCCTTCTTTCCACTCATAATTGCCATCGATACTCAGCTAGACAGCAGGAAAAATCTGGTAAGTGAACGTCAGTGCCTTTTGCAAATTTCACATCTTTCAATCACTTTTGTCACCAGTACGGTCATATGCCCATAATGAGAAAATTTAGCCTTCACATGGTTTCATTAAGTTTTGAAGTAGGGGGCCAGAATGGAAAAGTAGGCGGCTTGCAGCTGCCATGACCACAAAGCGGTCGTCGTTGGGGGAGGGTCCGGGAGGCGGAACCAAAGGCTGGAAATCCTGAAAAATGAGCTAAAATTCACTTTTTACAGCTCGCAGTCACTTGAATTTCTAGTATTTTCAGGGCAATTTGTGTTCATATCATAAAAGCCATTTTCCTGGGAGATTAGGCCTAAACATGATAAAATTAATAATTAAAAATGATAAAATGTGGTAATGTTGACGATATTTTGAACAAAGAAAACTGAAGTCTTTAGAGCCTCTATGCTTTTAGGAGGTAAACTATAATAATTCACCTTATTAATGATGTAAATTTGATATGTAGATGATATTATACTGTGTTACATCTGGACATGGCGATAGGGGATTCCCCCTCTGTTGAAATGTTGCAAGGGGGACCACTCCTCCCAATGAAATGGTGCCAGTCACCCCTTAGAGGTACAAGTAGAACACATGAACTGGTGAAATGCCCCCGAAATTTTCTGGTCAAGGGGGAAAATCCCTCTTGTTGATGCCATCCTAAATGAAACACTCACATTTTAAGCACTGGACAGTAAATGAGACACTTTTCATTAATGTATAATGTTATGCTTAAATTAAGACCATAATGTTTGGTATTGAAATCTGTAGATGAAGAACTTTTATACCACTGGGGAGGTAAAAAGGATAATTTATATAACAATAATGATAAAAACTGACAATCATTACCATATTTCGCAAGTAGAATCAAAGACCTTCAAGGTTATTTGAAGTAAGAACCTTGATGTAGGATATGAAAATTTGTACGTTCAGAAGCTCACATTCGGATTTAACCTGACGACGGTTTTGAATTGAATTTAGAGGTCTGATCGTATTTTTAACCACTCTGGGCGACATTCTTATTGGCGTCGATAGACCGAAAAGCAGTACATATCATACGTCCAGCTGGTTATATACCTTCACATCTAAGCCTACCGCAGTGCAACGCACGTCGGCTTGCTAAAATTCAAACTGTAATCGGGAAGTTTTTTCGTGAGAAAAAAATCAGGTCATTGCCTTCGAAAACATTTTAAATCCACGTAATTATCCTTCTCTTGTTTCTTGGTCCACTTCAAAACCGAGGATCGTACAGCGAAGCCTGACCTTGCGATCACTTCCGTCTTCATTTGTTCATCGACCATTTTGAGGTGTAGTATGCCCGTTTTCATTGGCGTATGTAAAGGTCACCACATAGGAATCAGCAATTCAGGTAGCCAATAGAATCGTCAGTTGCAATTCCGATTTTTATTGCGGCAGTATACGCAAGATTAAGACCTTGCTCCATCGTAGAACACGGCGATCGTAGTAGTAGCTCGTCTTCTAAATTTTGTTTCACATAAAAGCCATTGTAAAAGTTTGATTACACAGCCTGTGAAACTTGTCCGTATCATTTCAGAAGGTAAACAATATATTGGCTATGAAAGAGTTCAATTTTCCGAAAAAGTAGCCGGCGAAATCGTGAGAGTAACCGGTCAATTTCGCCGGCTGCGGCTCTTAATGAAACCCCTGAAAAACGGCGACTCATGCCAATTTGTAAATCCACACAACTGTCTCTTTTTTAACCCCTTCTACTTAACGTCTTCAATGAATTCACTCCAGAAAACTCCTGAAATTATAAAAGAAATGTTTTTATAGGAGAAACATATATAAAGCCGATTCATTGAAGTATAATTTAGCTCACTTTTTCTAAAACAATCATCTGCAAATAGCGAAAGACGATAAACATATACTTGTACAGATTCACCAGATACTTTACATCAAGTACAATGATGTCCTCACAAGGGAAGGCAGCATGTCTTTGATACCATTGATGTCATGTTAAAATGTTGTCAATATTTGTTAGGAAAGAACAGATAAATAAATGTTGACATGACAAACTTATCACAATGAAATTGTGTAGTTTTTATAAAGTATTACTTAAAAGTTTCTGCGGCGATTGGCGATACCTGAGCTTATAGAGATGTCATAATTCCTATACAATCCGTCCATAAATTGGACTATTATCTACGTTCTCATCTCCCTTTGTTAAGTGGATTGTTTATTAATGACGTAATTATAATGTTTCCTTCAAGTTTCTTCGAATATATATATCATCAGCAATTAACAGTTTTAGAGTCAAGTGAAATAATTTCATGAGAATGTTTTCCTTGTGCTAGAATATGTCTGTCGTCACGTTCAATAGGAACGTGAACGATTTCCATTCAATCAAAGTCCTATCTTAAACACTTCGTTGTTGTTGTTGTTGTTGTTGTTGTTGTTTCAACAGAAACCATGTGAATTACTAGTGATATTCAATCAAGTGGTGTTACTGAGGGGCTAATGTGCAGCACTGAATAAGATCTGACCCAATTGGGTAGCTGAATCTTACCAATATAATGAAAACAATACAAATAGACTCCCTAAGTGGCTGTGAATAGTGAAAATGGACCAATCAGAGAAAGAGCTTATTCAAGCTGCACATCAGCAGTTACTGAGCAATACCTTCTGGATGTTGAACTTAAGTTTTCAATTCTTCATTCGTCTCAAGTACTTTGCGTATCGGCGTAAAACTGCAAGGTGATCATCACATTTCACATACTACAATGAACAATGGAACAGTTCAGATGGGTTGGATGAATATTTACAAGTAGTACTGCGCATATTATAACAAGGTTTCGTCACCTAATGTCGAATTGAAACTGTTTATAGTGGTTGGATAATACCGTGCGTTGCATTCGGGTATTTTAAAGGGCAGCTGCCAGTGAATCGACACCTGAACAGGTGATCAAAATTGGCATTACATTCCCTTATCTCTGAGATGATATTTTATAATCATAATTGCTTGTTGAGGAAAAACGCACCTCAGACAAAATTGACGTGTGGCGCTCCGTACCTCCGCCCCCTGAAAATTCTCGGGGCAGAGGTACTGAGCGCCCTCACACGACTGTGCTTTACAGTCTAATTCAATTCAAATCTAGAGAAAACAAATCATTGTTAAGACAGGCAGAATACTGTCATTGCCAGGTTTTTTTCCTTTTGGATTTTTTATGAAATATAAATTTTCTTTTTCTACAGCTCTTTATTTTATGAGTGAACATGTCAAAACATTTAATTATAGAGCGGAGAAGTGAATGTTTGTTTTGTAAAAGACAAACTGTCATTAAAATTCCAAGGTTTGGCGTAGAATATTTTGTTTATAGAGAAATGTAATAGATTACAATATTGTAACTTCACTTGATGTAGCAGTGTTTGATACGGAGTCAAACGAAAGTAACTGGACGTGTCAAACTCAGTGCATATAGTCGGAGGTTCCAATCAATTGCTAGATGGCTTATGTATTTTCGTTCTTTTTCCTTACAGTTGTCTAGAAGCACATCCTGCGAGTGCTGTTATCTTCATTGAAATGGCATTAGTGATGATAACCATGGTACGTATAGAGTATCATCGCTGTAACGTAACGAAATCGTTTTACAACATTTTCTTTTCAGGTCATAGGTTAAGGTAACTATGAGCTGAGAAATCCAAAGGTTTCTCCCACACAATCAACATATTCAGTAAACACTACTGGGATAAAAAAACGTAGATTCGAAACAAAATCATAAAAATGACTAAATGCTTTCACCATATAGACAGTGCGATGCGTATGTCCCCTGAAAAATTGTTTGTTAATCAATGGGCTAAGATTTACCAATGACCAAATTATCGGACTTGGCCGGTATTCATTCTCAGCATGATTAAAATATTTCGCTTCTTCCATTCAGGCAGCGGTACTGGTATAATAGAATAATTGTAAACTGTGCGGTGACTTAAAAAGGTACTTCGCGGACCGGAAGAGGAGATATTACAGTAAGAATGGTATAAAGGTCATCTTTGAAAAAATAACTTGAATCTAACGATATCTTATTCTAAAGAAGAGAAGGTATCCCACACTTAATGAAAAAATGCGGACCCCTTATTTCAATACGGTGGACCTCTGGTTTATATAGAATTGTGGGCCTACCTTTTCTAGAGAATAGTGGACCCAGCAAATTAAAAGAAAATAGTGGACTCTCGACTTTTGAAGAGTAGTGGACACCCAAAAAATGAGATAAAATAGTGCGACTCTCAATTTCTTAAAATGGTTGACCAAGTGGACTCCCAAATGAAAAACAAAATCACTGGACCAAGACCAACTCCACAAAAAGTTGGAAACAAAAAGTGGACCCATTATTTCTAAAATAGTGAACAAAATCAAATTTAGAAAATAGTGAAGCCACCCAAAAAATTGGTGAACCCCCCCCCCCCCCAACATGATCAGTGTGTTGAGAGCTCTCCCATTAATTTCTCACAACATATTGTTGCAGTGCATGCATCCAAGCACATAAAAAGTAACACAGAACAGCATGAACACCTAGCCTGTTATGAAACACCTATAACCTATACTCTATCTTGTGGGCAGCGCCGTTTATTACCCCTACCCCTCCTCCTCCTTGTTGGCCGTGCGTTACCAGAACACAGCCTTGGAAAATACTGATGTATATGCAGTTCATCTGTATAATAAATGGTGATGTACTCTTCATGACAGACAATAAAGGTATTGCAGGTTATCATTAGAGAGCAGTTTTTCCAATCAATTTAGAAAATTATCCATCATAGTTGAGACGCTGCTCCCCGGAGCCATGATATGGATGTTCTGGATAAGTCCATCTCAGAAAGAATGGGGTATTTTAGAGTGAGACCTTTCCTACTACTGGGTCCACTGTTCCGCAAAAATGAGGTTCCTCATATCTATAGAAACGGTGGTGTACGTCTAAGAGTATATCGTTTCCAACTGCTTTCCATTTGCAGTGAGAAGATTGCATCTGCAATAATATCATTCGTGGTATTCTCAACGACACGAGTGGTGCATCTTGCGGTGGCAATGATAACCAATCCGCTTCGGGTTGTCTACTTGTTTGCAGTTTGCATTTTTGCTGACGTAGTGATTCTTTTTAGCTCTTTCAAGATTATAGAGGATGGTATCCTATGCAAAGTGTTGACTCATTCACAATGATGCAATTGGAAATTCCATGTTTTAAAGCATGGAGTGTTCAGCTTTGACATTTCTTTTGAGCATGCTGGAGTTCACGCGAAAGGAATTTGCTGTTAAAACTAGAGAGATGGTGACAATTTGAACAAATGAACAAATATTTGAGTCTAAAGCTTCCTTTAACCTTTTATGTTATAAACTAAATTATCAATCGACAATGTCCTAAAATTTTACATTTCTTTTTTTATTTGCCTGTGCACGCCAAGATATCTATTGTTATAGCTTTGTACTAGTAAATATTGTGTCGTCATCCACTACATTATTACCGATAATGTATTCGATTATCCAGGATTGTAGCCCCATATATTTTCTACTTCTACTGTAACAATTAAATGGCATTACCAAAACCAAAATAATAGCATAAACATACCCGCTCCTGGCCAATAATGGACTCAAGCAAACTTTGCACTCCGTAATGTAATCGGCTCGTGCAAAGTTTGCTTTCACCATTAGATGGGCCGGAGGGAGGGGTGTTAGTTACATTATTGATTAAACATACACCTTTCACTCATTTCTTACAGGGCGCCACCATTTTCCTTCGATTTTTTGCCACCAACAAAGAGGTTAGTACAAACAAAGTAAACTTACAGAAAAGATGATATTCAAACTCCACTGTTACATGGTACGAAACGAGAGATTAATTGTCCAACAAATAAATTCATGCGAAATTCACAATTGAGCAAAATGTGCAGCGAACACTGCTGTAGAATTCCAGAATTCCAGAATCAGTAAACGTTTTTCTAGACTGAAGGATCCGTCGCTCGAGGACGCTCCCTACGCCCACCTCGTAAGAGGGGGAGCGTAGAGAGCGCCCTCGAGCGACGGACCTTCTTGTCTAACGTCTTCAATAACTACAAGTTTACAATGTAACTCACCCTTTTTCTAGTCAGTAGAAACGAATGAAGTGATTTTGTTTACGTATTAACTTATGGCAATGTTATCATGGAAACACAGCAAAGTAACTAAAAACAGGAAGTCAACGTAGCAGTTTTTACAAATGATACCACGCAACATTGCATGCATGGAAGGCATAATTAAAGTCATTTTAAAGAAATACAGTCGTCGGAACTGAGCTCAAAGGTCGTATGGGGCCCATACGACCAACGTAAACGCTCTATCCAAGGTACAATAGTGATTGATGAAAGTTAAAACATATCCGTCATAATCTACATCGTTTAATTTAAATGTTGCAGCTATAAAGATGAGATGCATCTAGATATCGTACATAAGCTTATTTGTAAACAAGAAACTCGCTCAGGTGCACTACCGACGACGGTTTCCCTTTAAGCCAAATTTTACGATGATAAACAGATGACTACATGAAACTAAAACACTGTATCGGTGATTTGTGTGATTGTTCACAACTCTTTCCATCTCTGTGTTAAAATGATTATGCTTTACAGATGTTAATTGTCCAGAGAGCTCGATACTTTGAAGACGATGAGGAATACAAAGCTGTCAAGGATTTTGAGTTGGAGGATTCTCAGAGATTGCAGATCCAGAAAGAAATACTAGGCAGATGCCGGAGTCAAGAACGACATCAAGTTGAGAATCCACTACCCCAACCAAGTGTAAGTATTTATCTACAGTATGTCACTTAAGGGACTGTTCAGAATTTACTTCCAGGGGGAAGGCCAGAGAATTTTCTATTTTTCCTGGTGATTTTTTTCCATGGTCCACCCTAGTAAATTATGGAGAAAATCTATGGTACCCCTCATATTCCCTGGTTTTTTTCCATCTTCACCCAATATATACATGCATGCTTACACACTAAGACACAGAGAGTCTGACAAGTTTATCACACTTTGTAGGAACAATACAGTGGTCGTTTAATCAATGATATAACTAAACCTTTCAGAGTTACAATTAAGTGGCCATAAAAACAATGTTTTGTAGGGACTGCAAGTGGCACACTTTTGGGAAGGCTAATGACCAAATCAGGTTGTAAATTTCTGAAGAAAATTATTAAACATGAATATCTTCTTTTGTTATGTCCACTATAAATGATCCATTTTATAGCCCTTTTCTTGATTATTTTGACGATCACTTTGTCCCAGATGTTGTTATATCAGTGTTCTATATCATCAAACACTTTGGTTGTAAATGTTGCCAAGTTGTTTTTAACATTAAATACTACTAGCAAGTACTCAGAGGAAGAAATAATAGAAATAATATACAAAGCAGGGTGTGTTCACTGACTAGACAAGTTCTCTCACTTTTTCCAGAAGTACTCTCCCATAGGTGGAAATGAATTGAAAAAGTTTGCAAACATTTGACTTGGGCAGGTACAGACTTTCAAGGTGAAGGACTACCCAATACCAAGAATATTGTCATTTTCCAGAAATCAGATACATTTTATGTTGTAGCTTGTAAAATGACTGTTCTCAATCACTTCTTTAAATAATTTACATTCAACAATCCATGACCCTCTGATTTTGAGCTCCACACATGACTTTATTGCAAATTGACCTGTTCAAAGAAAACAATAGCCACTCTGAATTCTTAAGTATACACGATTGGAACTAAATGTTGGATAATTGGATGGTGAAGTAATGTCATTTTAATCTGCAAATGTAATCTCATCTGCTTTTCTTTTTAAGTTAAACACTTGTTTTTTATGAATAATTCAACTGTACGGCACCTAACACTTTTGAGAAATTTGAAAATAAGAAAATCCAATTATCCCAAATTAGTTCCAATTGTGTTAGTATCCTCTACATTTTTCTGGCCATCTTTATCCTCATCCTTTCAGCTACAACAAATGTGATCTCTAGAAAATGACTATATTCTTGGTATTTGGTAGTCCCCAACCTTAAAAGGACATTTTCTGTAACTTTTGGCATTTGTTCAATGTTTTACTTTCTGTGTATCAACAATTATTTCTTATTCTATCTACATAGAACACCCAATGCTGTGTGATAGCAACACTGGCATACACTAGTACATACATACATAAATGACCATTGTTACTGTTTGCAAATGAATTCTAGTCTGGACTTGATCCGAGATCTCTTTTCAACAATGACAACACTGACTGTTCACTGTATGGTCTGTGTTGACATGCTAAATACTGGACATTTCATGATGCTTGAGGGAGGAGAACAAGATGCTGCAGTAGATGTATTAAACCACTGTGAATATTACCAAATTTTTGCAGCTAAAGGAGTTTATGGGCACTGCTCACGATTCCTGGGATCGCCTTTGTTCTAGTCTGTAAGAGAATTATGGAGGTGTGGTAGCCTTTTGTTTTCAATTGAAATTGTAATATGGGGGATAAATTTTCTAATGAAACAATCTGGTGCTAACACAACCCTTTAATTACACTTGTGGAGTTTATCTGTCACTGAGGTAGCTATGGTTCTCTTTTTTATAGATCAGGACTTCTGGGCAAACACTGAATTGATGTGGTTTTTCCTTAGTCCCCCTAAAAGATTGTGGTATTTTTGTCTGGTCCCCTTAATTTTTCTTGGGGGAAATGGGTGGTTCCCCCCCTCCCCGAAGTAAATTCTGAACAGTCCCTAATCATCATAATCATTTCAAAAACATTGTTGCCATTTGTCAATTAAAATCTGTGTTAGGTGTAACTTTTCATGTACTTTCTAGCCCTTTTTCATAGAATATATCTTTTGTCTTCTTCCAAAATTTAATTGGATAAATCACATGTAGAGACCAAAGTGACCTGGAGACTATGAGGAAAGCTGAGAATAAGTAAGGTTGGAAATTATAAAATCATCTCTGCATTTAATTTTAATCAGATTCTGCAAATATTTTGAAGGCCATGCTCTAAACTTGTCAAAACAGTGCAAATTTACCGGTTTGTGTTTAAAATGTAAATTATGGTATTTTGGCCAGCTGAAATGTATGTCACAACCAGAATTAATACTGGATTTCAACAATAATGTTGAGTATTATACACAATACATTATAGTGGCAAGCTAGTCCTTGTATTTCAACATACTTTCAGGAGAAAACTGAGAAAATGCACTTGTTTTGTTAAACAAAAATAATAGAAATAGCGACAAAATTTACAGCTATTGTGTATCAATCGCTTTAGCACCTTACAGCTTTGTAACCATTTCAGATACCACAATTACAGTTACTCTGTGAAGTACAGCAACTGTGCTAAATAAGTCACTCCATGGGGTACAGTTACTAAGCCAAGATCATAGTCACTCCATGGTGTACAGTAACTGTGCAAAGATTACAGTCACTCTATGGGTAGAGAAACCATGCAAAAATGTACTGATTATTTGTCAGAAATGGTTATCTAGTATCCTGGGTTGCCTTTCATTGATTTTGGCACAGGTCAATTTGGAAGCAAGACGAACTCACTTTTACCGAGGACAGACCGGGACAGATATAACACAACACAAAGAAATGGAAAATGAGGAGTTGACAGTGTGAAACCAATATGACATGTAACACTGCAGAATAGAGGATTTGACAGTGTGAAACCGATATGACATGTAACACTGCAGTAGACTGTGAAACCAATATGGCATGTAACACTGCAGTAAACTGTGAAACCAATTTGGCATGTAACACTGCAGTAAGCTGTGAAACCAATACGGCATGTAACATTGCAGTAAGCTGTGAAACCATATGGCATGTAACACTGCGTTAAGCTGTGAAACCAATATGGCACGTAACACTGCAGTAAGCTGTGAAACCAATATGGCACGTAACACTGCATTAAGCTATGAAACCAATATGGCACATAACACTGCAGTAAACTGTGAAACCAATTTGGCATGTAACACTGCAGTAAGCTGTGAAACCAATACGACATATAACACTGCAATAAGCTGTGAAACCAATATGGCATGTAACACTGCAATAAGCTGTGAAACCAATATGGCATGTAACACGTACTGCAGTAAACTGTGAAAACCAATTTGGCACGTAATACTGCAGTAAGCTTTGAAACCAATATGGCAGGTAACACTGCAGTAAGCTGTGAAACCAATATGGCATGTAACACTGCAGTAAACTGTGAAACCAATATGGCATGTAACACTGCAGTAAGCTGTGAAACCAATATGGCATGTAACACTGCAGTAAACTGTGAAACCAATTTGGCATGTAACACTGCAGTAAGCTGTGAAACCAATATGGCATGTAACACTGCAGTAAACTGGTTGCTCTGCTTATGCATTTATCTGTTTTGGAACAGTATTTGTTAAATTCAACCATAAGCTTACAAGTAATTGCAAGAGTTAATTGATGCCATTGAAGATGTACACACACCATACTAATCAATGATTAAAAAAGACAGTCTGGGTTGGTTTCATTATACACATGTTCTGCTGTCACTGATGCAGATGCTATATACAAAATCTTAATGTTTCCTTTGTTAGGAAAATCCTGGAATTGTAGTTTGGTAGATTGTCTCTGTACAACAAATAGAACAGCGTCAAATGAAATTCCTAAATAAAGATTGGAGTACAATGCTGTTGTAGTCTCAGTTGTTATTTTCATTTTACACCTCTCTTCATTTGCTGTCAAATTTTAGATCTTTGTCAAAGTTTATATCCCAGTTTTGTTTACAAGTGTTTGAATTTTATTGCTGATTGTCTGGATATTAGTAGCGTAATTGATTTTTAGATCCCTCCAAGGCATCCCAAATCTTCAAATTTATTTAGAATATAATATGCAATAGCTTTGTCAATCTCTTTAAATGCTAATTTTTATCTCAGATGCTTTTAAATATTATTTGATGTTGACCTGTTTTCAAGTTTTAAAATTGTTACATTGTAAATCCTAAGCTATCTACTCTTTATCTCTTAAATTGTTGAAACACCTAATCTTATGGAATGAATTTGATAACTGTATCATTGATTTTTGGCTTCACTGTGTGTAAACTATTGTTTCTTGTCTGTAGCCTTGTCATGTAATAGTTCTTTTTGAGTTTTACTTTTTATATGCATCCCTCTTATTGGACTTCATCTGTTGGATTTCATTAGAAATAGATTAAGAACAGATTTTAAAAAATAATTGAATAAATAAATTCAGCTTTTTAGATAGACAAGACAATTCACTCTGGTTTAGCATATAAAGCAGTCTAGTGATAGAGACATCCAACATAGTTCATTGGTGGAGACAACAGACACAGTACGTACGCGTGGCAGTATTTAACACGGTATCTGAGTAGGAAGCAAATTGAGTTAAATAAGGGCCGTCGATAACAAAAGCTGACGCACAAGAAACGTAATTCCCCTCAAAACGAAGTTCTTATGCGAAATCAATTTCGTACTATGATGCCGTTTCTGATATCTCCAATCTGTATGCCAATAAAAAAATACCGGAAGTGCACATTAATTAATAAACCTCCACTTTGCGCGTTTCACTTTTTAAAACAAAGAGCATTTTAATATATTTCGCACGTAGGAAAATGTTTGACATACATGTTTCATGTTGAAAAAGTTCACATTTATGTCTTTTCGTTGTCTTTTTTGTCTCCGTATTTTGTGGTCATTCTGTTCTCGATGAACGCGAAGCTAGTATTGCGTTCTCGCTGCAAAATCGCACCTTTGAAACGAAATGAAACGAAACCAGTTTTTTACGCTCTCCCCCCTAAACGAAAGAATTAACGTTTGTCATGCGTCAGCTTTTATTATCAACGGCCCCTAAGTGACATGTAACGGTAGTATAGATAGAACGAAGAATCATTTTTCCCAGAAAAATAGCAGCTGAGGCCGAAAGTACTGAACATCCAGTCTATTGCATGGTTTGTGGTTCAGAATGAAAGACAGCACTAAATGAAGCCATCATCATGTTGACATCACTGTCAATCAGTCTCAATCACTGAATGTTAAAGCATCTTTGTCTGATTCATTAAACATTGACATGAATATGACCATCAGGATGTGCATACAAAATATTTGCATATGAATTCCTGGCACAGTTGCAGGCCTATAATTTATCTAACAAATTTGACTGTTAATTTCCAGGTTTGAAAAAGTGATTTTTTTTCTTTAAAATCTGAATAAGATGAACACATTGTGTGCAATACCTGCTTGTTTTCTTGCATTGTCCTCTGCATTCAATATTGTACCAGGTTCAAATGTCTTATTTGCCACATATTTAACATTAATTTTGTTCATCTTGTGTGTGTATATACACCGGTATATGGTATAAGCTACACTGTGAAGCATTGTGTACCTATGGAGTTTATCACAAGGGTTCAAAATGTGTTCATTAAATGAAGATACATTGCCTATCTTATCTGCTACATTTCACATTTGTTCATCTTGTGTTTGACTGTGTGTGTATACAGTACAAGCTATACTGGGTACTGTGAAACATTGTATCTACGGAGTTTATCACAAGGGTTCAAAACAGTTTCAATTCATGAAATGAAGATACAATACAACTTGTCATATCTATTGGCTCAAAAAGGGCAAGACTGAAACCAAGATACAGAAAAAATACTTGTCAATGACAACTATGGTATTTGCACATTAGAAATTCTCAAAGTGATGAATGAATGCCGCTCCATCTATCTTGTTGAGTTCTGCACATGTTTTCTCAATGCCGCGTGTCATGGTGGGTGGTCCACAGCTGAAGACTCCAATCTTGGAAACCAGAAAAGACAAAACACTGTCAGTGGAGCTGCTCATAGATTGCCGCCATAATTGTCACAACTGTATAACACATTTTGTCTGAATATTAAAATATACATTTTGTTTAGGTTTGTAAGCAGTCTGAAATCGCCATAGTTCGCCAACAATGTTGCTTGTGAATTAAAAGTGTGCTACCACTCAGCAACTCAAAAGTTCCCCTCTAGGTTACATGCCATTAGGTTTGCAACATGTACGTGTATGTATGGATGTTCATGGTGTATGTAAATCATTGCACAGGTTTTTCAACTCTTTTGAGCGTGGTAACACACACCATATTTCTGCCACATTTGAATAATTCAACCTTTATTTGAATGACCTCAAATCTTTTCCCGGTAAATGTGAATAGAATCATAGACCCTCGGATGATCTGTGTTAGGGTTTATGTTAGAATTTAGACCTCAAAAATACCGTACATACACACATTTTTCTGTAATTTTTTTTTGTTAATTTTGCACCAAATGGACAGCATGTTTCTTTGGTTACAGTTTTTTCTCAAAATTTTGGCAAAAATCTGAGGAATATTGACTGGGTTTATGTATAAAGGGACAAAAATAGACTTTGGCGCTCAAAGGGTTAATGAACTACGCAGAGAGTTGGATGTGATCAACTGGCCAGAGCATATATGTCACCAATATATTAGTGTTCCACTAAATGACAGTTGGGACTTTTTCAAGCATTCAATTGAGAAAATTTCAACAAAATGTATTCCCATGAAGAAAAGGCCAAGTCATAACCTACAGGTGGATTACCAGGGAAATCTTGCATGTTATAAGGAAGAACATACACTTTGGAAGAAATTTGGAAATCTGGTGATAAGACTGACTACAGGAAATATGCACAACACAGAAACCTCACCTTAAGGAAAGTCAAAGAAGCAAAACTTAACTTTGAGTGTATGCTGGTGTCGAAAATCAAGTCCAAGATCACATCTGCACTGACCAAATCTCAACTCGTGTACTTGTTGAGTGTAGCAATGAACTTGTATATTCGTTGACAATATATACTTTTCAACAGATCATTGAAGGAAGGTTTAATTACTAGAACCTAGAGTTTAATTACTCGTTTAATTACTAGAACAAGAAAAACAGATCATGTCACACCTTGTCTTTACAGATTACATTGGTTTCCAGTTAAGCAAAAGATAGAATTCAAAATTCTTAGCATCACTTATAAGATACTCAATGGTCACGCTCAAAAGTATTTAGGTGAATTGCTCACAGTCCGTGACACTCGGCGCACACTTCACTCTCACTCTAGTGTTGTAAATTTATATCAGCCAATAGGAAACACAGTGTATTACGGTGATAGGGCTTTCTCAATTTGTGCACCTCGCTTATGGAATTCTCTGCCATTACATATATTTGAGCGGTTCAATCATTGGATGTTTTAAAAGTAAACTCAAAACTCACCTTTTTACGTCTTTTTATCCGTAATTCTTGTAGTTTTTATGATGAGTTTTTATAACATGTTGCTAATTTTACCTTTGCTTTTTTACTGTCAGTTTAAAACAATTTTATGTTTCATCCTTCTCTTTGTTGATTTTAAGTGTAAAGCGCATTGAGATTATTTTTAATGTAATGCGCTATACAAGAAATAAAGATTAAGATTAAGATTAAGGTTCTGTGCCACATGACTGGACAACAGCCTATGTGTGCCCTATATTTAAAAGAGTGAAAAATCGTCACCTGGGACTACAGTCTAGTAAGCTTAACATCAGTTGTGTGTAAATTGCTTGAGACATGTATCAGAGACGCCATCGTCAAACACTTAAAGGTTAATAGTTTAATTCTACCATCCCAGCATGGGTTTATCTAGTAACTTCCGGCAGGTCCTGTCTTACAAACTTGTTAGAATTCCTGGATAATTAGTGTCGACATAATTGCTGATGAGGGTTTCCCAGTGGATGTTGTATATTTAGATTTTGCAAAAGCCTTCGATAAGGTCCCACATAAGAGGTTAATTGTCAAACTATGTGAGCATGGGATAGTTGGAGAGATTGCCAAGTGGATTGAGATGTGGATCAGTGATCGGCACAACGTGTTGTGCTGTGTGGAAATTGCTCCTCATGGGAACCTGTTACTAGCGGTCTGCGTCAAGGATCAGTTTTGGGCCCTGCAGTGCTATTTTTAATCTATATCAATGACATTGACATAAACATCAAAGCCAGAATTAAGAAATTTGCTGACAACACCAAGGTCTACAGGAAAAATCCAGTATCCCAATGACCATGCTTCCTTGCAGAGTGACCTAGATCGTCTCGCTTGTTGGACTGACAAGTGGCTAATGAAATTTAATGACAGTAAATGTAAAATACTCCACATTGGTTTGAAAAACCCGAAATGTCAGGATACAATGAACAGTACAGTGCTTACTGAAGTGGAAGGAGAAAAGATGTAGGAGTTATTATACACAATACTTGAAACCTAGTCACCAGTGCTCCGCAGCGGTTAAGAAAGCGAACAGAGTCATTGGCATGATCCGCAGGACTTTTCACTTTTATTCAGCTGACATTTTTTCATCGCTTATACAAGCAGTTTGTTAGACCTAACCTTGATAATGCATCACAGGCTTGGTCATCATGGCTGCAAAGAGACATCAATGCTCTAGAGAATATGGACTTTGAAAAATGTACATACAAAGCTACTTGAGGTCATAGCACCAAATTACAGAGGAAAACAGCCAGACTGGACATCAGAAAATTTTCATTTCCTAATAGATATGTGTTGTCAGCGAATGGAACGCTTTACCTGATGAGGTTATTTTATCCAAAGACGTTAACACCTTCAAGAAGAATATCGACACACACTTCCGTGCCACTTCAAGACTATGACGGGATATTATTATCTATGGATATTCAATCCCTAACTGAACTGAACTGTCTCACTGTACCCGCACTAGTTTAATACGTACAGAAGGATGTTCTTGTTGTAGTGAGTTCAGGAAGGCGTAGAAAGTGGGCATCCAAAGTGAGTGATTGACTTTAAACCAGGGAACATGCGGTTGGATATCTTCTGGAAGTGACGTTTACACACATACTGTAAAAGAGAGGAAAGATATGATAATATTCATACTCATTAATATTGGTAATACAGAGCAAATTTGAAATTTAAAGTGCTGAAAGTTGAAATTGGTCACACATGTAACGTCACAAATAGTTTTTGCTTTTCTTTTTTTTAATTCTATTTATATAAATGTTTAGGCATGACATCAGTGGATTTTTGACCACAAACTTTAAGAATTTCTGAAGTATTCCATCTTAAGGATTTTGTATGGGATTGTTTACGAAGCAGGATCTTTTGAGTTCAAGTGATGGAGACAGAGGCGTCGACTGTATTTCTTCAAACTTTATTACTACAGCTACGATGAACTACTGCTACAATAGCATAATGTATCAGTGGGTGGATAAGTGACGACCAGATCCAGTGGTGAGCGATGCGCTCTGAGTATACGCGTACACATACACTAAGCTGTACATAAACATATACTAAAGTAAAGAGGCTAATTCAGGCTGTGATATAGCTGGTTTTGGCGGGAAAGTAATAAGTGTCTTTGACTTTGATTGGTCAGAGATGAGTCACACGTCAGAAAGAATTAAAACTATGTGTAAACACAGGATATTGGAAGGAACTGAAGAGATGACAATCTGTCTTCATTGTCAAGGAATTAAGAAGTAGCTATCTTTTGATAACGTTTCTCGACAGATTTTGACGAGTTACTGTAAGTGACATAGTCCTCACCTGTAATTCAGGTGATTGATTACATGAAACTTAATGGAAGTCAAAATACTGCACCAACAAGTCATTGTATAAATGAAAAATACGGCCAATGGCACTTGGACATAATGACCGCCTAGTATTATCGGCATTTATCAACAACCCCACTCACTGTGAATTAGACAGACCACAAAGTCAATGTGTAACATACATGTATAGCTGAAAGACTATCTTTCACATTGCAATTTTAAGCCCACTTTTGTGAGGAAAGGGACATATATGAATTGAGAAAAAAGCTGAAAACATATGTAAATGGTTTGTTGAGTGACGATCATGTATGCATGGCATGAAAAATTTGGGGTTATAACAGTGTTGGAAACTGGCCAAAATAGTTGCCAGACATCAGGACTGGTAACTTTAAAACTTGCCTGTCCTGCCAGAAAGTTGCCTGTCCTGAATTTTTGACAAATCCATTCATTCAAAAACACAAAACCATTATGTACTTCAAACTGTAAACAACTTTATTTTCAACATGAGTATTAACTATGATCTTACAAACAAACTGTTCTGAATTCCACTGTTTGAAATGAATTCTAGTCCGGACTTGAATACAAAATTTCTACAATAACAATGCTGATAACACTCTGATTAATTAATTAGTTAATTCAAACACACTTTGCCCATATCGCTCACACAGTTAAAGGTTTCACGATAGCGGTTTAACAACGGGAAACATTTTTTTAAAAATTTGTCTCCATTTTATACCACTTTATCGTATAAAACCAAGATGCAATCTGTCATCGAATTTGTACTACAATCAACCAAACTGAAAGACTGCTGATCAATACAGAAAACATCATCTGGCAAAGAAAATCAAAAACTGAGAGAGCTGCCGTATAAGTAATCAAAGTTGGCGGCATGAATTAAATAAACCAATACTCTCCTCAGACCAAACCGATTTCAAAGGCCGTTTACAGCAAATATTGTTAACGAAACCATGAAACACGGGAATGGCTAAACACAGAGAAACAAGATTCACAACATGCTTTTCAAACACCGGAAAGCAGGCACCAATATCGACCCGAAATCTATTACAAAGTCCACGAAAAATTGACACAAAACTAAAAGTTCGCATAATCGATTTAAATGCCTAAAACAAACTAATCGTTGACAGATTAGTATAACATTTACTGTTAACATAACGAGCACTAGCAACGCTCAAAATATGCCCTAAAACAAAAATCCTTATAAGCGTCCTGAAACTCCGGTCGATGCTGGGTCATGTTAAATATAGGCCTAATATGACACCACACACCGGATCACTCACTATGGAGTCAGTCAATAGTGGCTAACTCTCTCAATAACGAATCTGGCTTCTCCTCCTGGAGGACGAAGATGACTTCATCACACAACCAAACGGATGGGATACAAAACAAGAGAGCGACTGATGAAGGAACCCCATTTTTGGTTCCGAAACACCGTTAAGGCGAATCACTCAATCAACAAACCGGTTTACCGGAGACCCAAATCACATGACTAGGGTCAAGGCACTATCGATTCACCGGTGTCTCGCCATGTATTCCACACAAAATAAATGCAATGATCCTTTTATTCACCATATCGTAATATTAAACAATCTTGGATTTGTGAATGTTTGAGTGGAGTGAACGCAATGATTTGTATTTTGCTTTCATTTGAAACGCGCGCGTGAGTGGACGCGATGAGTGAGGTGAACGCCATACAGGGGGTTTTCACCCGGAATCACCGTGAATCCGGCAGAAAGTAACTCACTATACTGCGCAGACTCAAAGGTAACGCATTCAATCGCTTCCTGGCCTGGGCTACCAAATTCCGAATAGGTTTGTACGAAATAGGAGAGACACAAGAGAAACTATTATAACTGATTTTATTTTTTAAAAATTCACCGACTTGAACCAAGTCTATAATTGAAGCTAAGATAGGTATAAACTGAATTTCTGCTAAAAGTTTGGTAGAAGGCCACCACAGGAATAGGTCGATACCATGGTGGTGGAACGTAAAGTCAATCTTGCCTGCCACCTTTATTACAAAAGGCTTTAAATAAGTCAATTTAATTGATGGGATGTTGCTAAACGTTTTGCATCCTGTTATAACACTGACAGATTATCGTAAAGTTCTACAAAGGAAAATTATTGCATTGCATATGCACTGTTAGTGCCTCTGGATGCAAGACCAAATTGTGTACTTCCTTGACAGGTAACATATAACGTCATGGATACTTAAAGGGCGGTGGTCGTTGGAATGGCGCTCAAAGGTCGCTACCCTTACTGAATATTATTTCTACAGCAAATATGCAGCAAGTTTGCCACAAATATGCAGCAAGCATACAGCTTGCAGGAAGGAGTTGCAGAAGTTTGCCACTAGCCTCCTGCAAACCCTTAAATCAGTTTGCTGCAAATTTGCCGCAAACAACGAATTTGCAGCTAATTTGCAGAAAAATAAAGAGGATAGGCCATTGCCTATAATTTGATTACCAGGGATGCTATGATTTTTAGACTTTTTCATATTCAAGCCACACAAAATTACTGGTAGTCACACTGCTTGATATTCGGCCTATCTTTAGACCCATTAAAGGATAGGGCATGTATACCAAAGTATGGTTGTGGAAATTGTGTGTGGGTCTACTTGTGCCTCCTTATGGGCTGAATTTTTGGCAATGGGGTCCTCAAATACCATGACTTAAATGTGTAAAACAGTGTGGTATGGTTGCTTACTCCCCCAGCATTTGTCAGACAGTGCATACGGGCCATTTCAGGGGGTGGCACTACTAAAACGGTAATTCTGTTCTGAAAAAAGATGTTATAATGCACACCCACTGAATCTGTCATTTTATGTAGTATGAACCTACAGTAATTTATAATGATACAAAGACGCTCACATCAGCACAAACATTTACCAGAACACAAAGATGTCACTATCCTAAAAATTGATTTCGGCAGACTTTAAGATATTTTCATTCATCACAGCAGAGTCAAGGACAAACATTAGCAAGCACACTAAAGTCACTCAATAACAGAGTAGAACATTACAAAATTAGTCAATTTTCCAAATGAACAAGGGAATGTTTAAATTATTTTTCATATCAGTACACTTTTGAAATCGTAAGACTTGGTTGACAATAAAGTCTTCTGAATGCATGTTGGCCCATACACACAATTATTAGCAGCAACTGAAGATATAAGCTACAATGTAAGTATGGAAAGATTTCAATTTCCTTCATCTTTCCAAGTTGTCTTCAAAGGTTTTTACACACCCTTTGCAAAGAAAAAATTCCATTCATATTGATTAACAAAATTGTATACATTGCTTCAAGTGTTTAAATTGAACAGCAACAAAAACAGTGTTGTCATTTGAAAAAATGTTAACAATACAAAAGAATTGAAATCAGTGGAAGTCACTACTGGACAATAGATTTCCACGTTGTAACTAGTATCTTTTTACTGAAAAAGTAGATTCTACCTGCTGTAAATTTTGTTGTAGTGTTAAATCATTAGAACACATATATCTTGAATGTGCTTTAGCAAACATCTCTGTCAAAATATTTCTATAATTGTAATTTATTATCTGCAACACGATTGGAACTATTTTGGGAAAATTGGATGAGAGTAATTATTAGGAAATGTAACGAAATCCAAATTTTTACAGCCGAAATTTTACAAAATGATAGAATAGTGTAAAATTTGAAATATTGTTCTCACCTAAAAAAACAACGAAAACACAATGATTATTGCATACCTCTTTCATCGGACTCATTTTTATGAAAACATGTTGATTTTTGTGTAAATGTACCGAAGAAATGAGACAAAATGCTTAAAATTTCTCTAATTGACGACTTTTGAGTCAGGGCACTTTTGAATGCCCCTGACTTTTTCGTGAATCTAAGGCTTCATAAACATTAAGTTGAGTCAGGGCACATTTAAATGACCCTGACTGACTTAACTGTAAATCAATCAAAAGACTTCATTTTGGTCGAGGCAAGTGACAAACTGAGATTAGTACTAGTGTTTCAGTAATGAAGAAACTATAGGCAAACTCACACATTTTCATTCAAATATGAATATTGTTCATATGTTGTGAACAATATTGCATTAGATACTATCATGCGCTGATTCTTACCCATAACATTTCAACAGCATCATAAATTTTGAATAAATTTTAAAGATGATAAGCAACTATGGGGTAATATTAGACAAATTTCTAAAATTCTTGAGAAATTTCGCCTATCCAATTATCCCAAATTAGTTCCAATCGTGTTCTGCAATACGGTGTGATATTGTCAAATGCGGAAATAATGTTTAACTGTGACTTGAGTCAAAGTAGACCTCCAGATGTAACTTTCTTTGTCAATCTCTTAAGTTTGCTTGGCAAGTGGTTAATCTACAAATATTGTTTGACATATTCCAAAATACCAGTAAATGTTATTTTGAAGAACGAAATCATTATCTGATATAAAGTTGAAAAAGAGTTAAGACACGACTCTATACATCTGGTAGAAATACATACAAATAATTACTGGTAATGTTATGTAATCTTTCATGTAAAACAGTTAAACATACCACTGTTGGCTTTCAAATATCTATTACTTTCAATATTGATATAATATTCTTTAATAAAAGATAAATAAAATAGTCTTTTTCAATTACAGATGTTCACGTTTGCTCCATTCAGCTGCCTGCATAACACTTTTGTCTAAAATGTTCACTTAGACTTGGGATGGAATAATGTACTTATCAATGTAATGTTTTCTATAGTGGTTGAGAGGAGGGGGGACCAGTACGGGACTAACGGGGAATTTAACAATTTTTTAAAGCCCTGTACAATTCCCCACTCTTGGACTACAAAATGTCAAATACCCAGGGGTGGGGGAAATAAAAGGCCCTTGCATTTGGCTCTACATGTGTATGATGAAAGCAAGAAAATTTGTTTAAACACAGATTCTAACTATGACTTTTTGTTGGAGGATGGTGTCAATCTATGCATGACCGTGTACAATTGTACATATATACAACAGTAAGTGATTTGAAACTGGCTGGCGAGCTAAAAATCGCCCTCCTGAAATTAGCTTCACGAATGGTTGCAAGGTGACTGAAAATAGCTCCTCTGAAAACAGTAAGAGGGGTACGAATAGAATTTATTGTGAAAGTATTAATCACTGTCTTTTTTATTGTGATGTAAAGAGAAGGAAGATGTATTCTGATATGATGTACCATGTAATAGGACAACTAGTGCTAGCCCATCAAAATTTCACAGCATATTTACCAACTTTCAACATTTTTCAAACAATAAATATGCTTACATGTGGCCTCTCTTTTATTCATGAAATAGATGAAGGAAGGTATACTTTTAAAACGAGAAGTATATATTTTCATATGTTTTCATAAATTTCTTTTCAAAATAGTCTACATATTAGATGCACTGATATTAAGATGAAAACCTACTCGGAGAACATGTTTGAATTTAAACATGGAGGGGTACCTTTTTACTTACATTGTAATTTGCATTGTGTCTGATGATAACAGCAGCTCAATTACCACTCAAGTTGATGTTTCACTGCGTAAATTTGTTTGTGGCCCGCTAAAACATCTTGCATGCTGGTTGGTCTTCAACCAAAGTTCACAAGGCCAACTATTACATAGTGATCCATGTGGGCCACACACATTGTTGTACCTTATCACTCACTATATCTACCCTAGACCTGCTCCCTTCACTCATTCATTGCTATCTAATCTATTGCGTCATACCCAATGAGTCATCAAACACTTGCATATTTGCAGCTCAACACCATGCTCCCCAGTAAGGTGCGGAAATGTGTTTTATCGTTTTTAGAAAGTTTAGCTAGAAGTTTAGAAAGCTAAATTAGAATTGTCTAAATCTAAATCTAAACTCAAGCTCAATTAGAAAGTTTAGAACGCTTTTTACATCGGGCTAAATATCGTAATTATCGGATATATTGCTGGTAAAAAGTTTTAGACTTTTCAGGGTCGATCTAAACTCCCGCTAAATTAGAAAGTTTAGAACGCTTTTTAGATCGGGCTAAATATCGTAATTATCGGATATATCGCTGGAAAATAATTTGTACTCCTCAGAGCCGAGCTAAACTCTAGCTAAATTAGAAAGTTAAAAACGCTTTCTTAGATAGGCTCTAAGGAGTCCAATTTTTTTCAGCGATATATTTGATAATTACGATATTTAGCCCGATCTAAATAGCGTTCTAAACTTTCTAATTTAGCTGGAGTTTAGATCGGCTCTGTTGAGTCAAAAACTTTTTTCAGCGATATATCCGATAACTACGATATTTAGCTCGATCTAAATAGTGATCTAAACTTTCTAATTTCGCTGGAGTTTAGGAGTCCATTTTTTTCCAGCGATACATCCGATATTTAATGAAGATAGGAAAATGCATTTCCATTAGTTTGTTCAAAGTCACTGTGGTAAAATGAGGGTCTTTGATTTATTCCTCCATTTATTTATTTATTCCTCCAGGTGTAATAACCTTTCTTCCCACAATCTGGGCTAGCAGAAACAAAGTCTGTTGATAAGAACAATTAACACGTTTGAATCTGACACGTCGACGTTTGTCAAATTATTAGATCACTTGGCACGGCCACACAAATATGCTCGACCACACTAAACCTGGAGCTCCCCGGGGTCAAGTTTGTTCTAGTCTGTAAGCACACAATAGAGTGTCATAGTTTTTGTTTTCCATTGCAATTGTAATCTACTAAGTAGATTTCCTGGCAAAACAATCTGACGCCAACCTGGGAGAAATGCATGAATTCAGTACTTGTTGATGTGACAAAGCAGTACATCACTGGGTATCTCGGTTCAACAAGTTCTTGGTATTGTAGACGCTGCCCGTCACTTCCTTTAACGAACGCCAAAGAGGTGGGAACTGATCAGCGAATATGTCAGCGAGCGTGGTACAGGGGACAATTCACAGAGAGTTCAAATCGGAAACAAACCAACAACCGCTATTTTTACCGCATAACACATCAACTATCGAGCAGCGTACAAGTTAATTTGGTTGCCCTCCTAGTATTTTATATAATTTTCTGGGTTCTACAACATGTCGTCTTCGTACTTTATCATTCTCTGAAACGTACGTTACCAATATATCACATCTAAGAACAAATCGGAACAGAGAATTACCTGTGTTTTAGGGCTATCTTCAGAAATTGGTCCCATTTTAAAATTTAAGTCAAGAATTTTTGTTTGTCCTCCTAGTATTTTATATAATTTTCTTTGTTCTACAGTATGTCGTCTTCAACCCATTGATCTTCATGTTTGAAACACTCGTTACCAATATTTCACATCACAGAACAAGTTGGAAAAGAGATCTTAGCGGTGTAATTATTCGGATACATTGCTGAAATTACGTTTTGCTCCTCAGAGTCGATCTAAATTCCAGCTAAATTAGAAAGTTTAGAACACTATTTAGATTGGGCTAAATATCGTAATTATCGGATATATCGCTGGAAAAATTTTGGACTCTTCAGGGCCGAGCTAAACTCCAACTAAATTAGAAAGTTTAGAACGCTATTTAGATTCGGCTAAATATCGTAATCATCGGATATATCGCTGGAAAAATTTTGGACTTTTCAGGGTCGATCTAAACTCCAGCTAAATTAGAAAGTTTAGAACGGTTTTTAGATCGGGCTAAATATCGTAATTATCGGATATATCGCTAGTAAAAAATTTTGGACTCTTCAGAGAGGATCTAAACTCCAGCTAAATTAGAAAGTTTAGAACGGTTTTTAGATCGGGCTAAATATCGTAATTATCGGATATATCGCTGGTAAAAAATTTTGGACTCTTCAGAGCCGAGCTAAACTCCGGCTAAATTAGAAAGTTTAGAACGCTTTTTAGATCGGGCTAAATATCGTAATTATCGGATATATCGCTGGCAAAAATTTTGGACTCTTCAGGGCCGAGTTAAACTCTAGCTAAATTAGAAAGTTTAGAACCGTTTTACGGTATTTTAAGATCCGGCTAAATATCGTAATTATCGGATATATCACAGGAAAAAAATTGGACTCCTCAGAGCCGAGCTAAACTCCAGCTAAATTAGAAAGTTTAGAACGATGTTTTGATCGGGCTAAATATCGTAATTATCGGATATATCGCTGTAAAAAATTTTGAACTCTTCAGGGCCGAGCTAAACTCCAGCTAAATTAGAAAGTTTAGAACGCTTTTTACATCGGGCTAAATATCGTAATTATCGGATATATCGCTGGAAAAAATGTTGGACTCTTCAGGGCCGAGCTGAACTCCAGCTAAATTAGAAAGTTTAGAACGCTATTTAGATCGGGCTAATTATCGTAATTTAGCTGTGTTTTTAACTGTGTTTTATCGTGTTTAGCATATTTAGCTCCCATTGACAATACACAGAGTTTAGAACAGGAACGTGGCGAGAGACACAATTCCGCACCTAACTCCTCAAATCTGCGAGTGGTCATAGGGGAAAGGTGGTGATGACGCCAGGATGTGCCATCGCCCCTGGATTTCTGCTAAACCTAATTGTCTCTGTGTGGTTTCTTTGCGTTAATGGCGATTTGCGTATTTCAATGACCAACGCTAATGATGGAATAAGAAGAATGTCGCACATACCACTCTCCAACAATGAAGCTGCAATTTTAAAGTATAGCCCATTTTGGTGATATGTTTTCAACCGAAAGACACTGAATATCTGTCAACCATGGGATAAAAAATCCCTAAACGTTGCTGATGAGTTCTTTCCCGCATAATTTTAATTTCACTTTCGCATTCAATATGGCATATCCATTTCTGAGTTTACCCAAAAATTCTTTCTGGCCACTCTATCTTTGAGTGTTGTTTGAATAGAGGTATGATATAAAGAAATATAGAGGAAAAAGTAATTTGCTACTTGGCACAGCATGACGAATGAAACCTAATATTCATCAACAACTATCAAACCAGATATGAACTGTAAATGCTCACGTGTTTCATTATATATTGCAGTTATGTGTAAATTTGAACCTTTGCCACATGTTTGGAACTTCATTGAAAGTATTATGATCAACATAATCTGGTGAGAGCGTCCACAGATTAGTAATTTACCCTTGATTACTTTGGCTAATTAGGCACTCAAACTCATCAGATAATAGACGCAGCATGTTGATAAAACGTATACGCAAGATTGTCAAGGGCAGTGCTAAGTTAAGACCGAAACACCAAAGGTTGGTAGAATATATCTTTATTAGGGATACAACGAAACACCTACCCACCCCTGGGGACGGACATGTAGACAGCCCCCTGTGTGTAAACATTGAACATGGCCGACGTCCGATTTTCCTGTCTAAAACTTTCACTCATTTTCGTTCATATGACTCTGAAACTCCAGGAAACGATTGGGAAGAAAGGGTTATCTTGAAATATTGAGGTACTCGCCGATATTTTGCAAAATTAAATGAGAAAAAATGCAAGGAAAATGCCGACAGGCTTACACAATGACAGTTTTCAGACTCGGAGGCATATGATCATCTCTGCAGATTATGCAACAGGCCCAGATCACATGAGGCCATGAGGGGATATCCACGCAACTCAGTACCAAACACCAGCGCTCACAGAGTGAGCAAACACAAAGTGAGTACCCCTAACGTCAGCTCAGTAGTCTGTAATAGATTGTAGTCAACTAAGAAACCTTGGAGAAAGGCTTAACACTGTGGCTATGCCGCTAAGTCCCTTTTGATTTTTGTCATAGCTCAAAATCGTTCTCCCACACCTCAACCTGAGCCATGAACACCCCCACCAGTTTATGATATGACCCATCACGATGGCATACGTCAACGGATCTTGACAGACGGAAGTCTTGACAGCAGCATACTGGTTTTCAACTCTAATACCTTCTCTGTCTATAAATAGACACGAGAAGGTAAAATCAACGGCTAGCGGTTCGCCTGCATGACTCAAGAGCCTGTGTTTATACCTACCACAACATTGTATGAGTACAGGAATGAGTAATGACAGCTAGAGTGTGAATGGTTGTGGCAAAGTGTGGAAGCTGGCAGGAGAGTGAACACCATGTTTATGGTGTACGGAGTAGAACTGTGCTGGTGGAGGTGGGCAGCCTGCAAGGTTGGCTTCCATATTGAGACCGGAAATCCCATTTTTTGGCAATACCTCAGAACAATTCTTGAAAGCCCTAAATTTAGCAACAAACATACCAGAAAATGCATGAGTGTGTGGTAAATACAATCTGTGTACTGAACAACCCATTAACATGCAAACATTTCTGCCCAGTGTGTAAATATCCCGCAACAAAGTGTGGTAAACATGGGCAGGCATACTATTGTACACATGTAGAAACAGCATAGCTCTACTAATGAAATAAGTATTTGAAAAATGCTTTATTCTCAAATGTAGGAAAACTGCAACATGGGTTTTTGTTCTACATATACAAAATGAACAAATTCTACAAGACAGTACCAAGACTGCACAAATGAACCCAACTAATTTGAACTTTGAACTTCCAAGACACCATGGTTTTACCATGAATTTTGATTGATTTAAATTAAGACTCACACATTCAGACATTTTTAATCAAGAATTTTGCTCCCTTCCGGTGAATCAGAGCATCTTGTTGACATAATAGTCCGATCATTTAGTATTGAAGAAATTATGCTTGCTGTGGATGACTATGTGACAACAAAAATTGCCATTTTCTTTATAATTGCATATTTAGATTGGAGAGGGCAGACAAGAAATATGATGAGAAAAATTGATGTTCTCATCTTCTGTTTTGACATACATCATAAACAAATAGGTGTTAGTCTTTGATTTTATATGACTCAAGTCAAGATGCTCACTAAGACTACAGACTTGTCATTTCTCCAACATGTCAATTTCTTACAATGTTCCTTAAGATATGGTCTATAAATTTATTATGAAGAAACAAATTTGTTACTGACCAGACAACAAAAATACACATTCATATACTTATCAAGAAACATGAAAACTGTTGAGGGAGATATTTCACAGATTTTTTGCAGAGAAAGAAAGAACCTTTTCATATGACATTGTAATGTAACATAGTGACCCTACTTTTAGCAAATATTTTGCAAAATGACCTCTGATGAGGATCGTTTGTGAAAAGATTAAGAAAATGTCAATATAACAATGAAACATTCTTTCTTTTCTACAACAAAGAATGCACAACCCATGGTAGTCATCTACATGCTAAATGTAAGATTAACAAAAATTGAAAATTGTTCAAATTCTAGCAGCAACTTTTCAAAAAAGATAATTTGTGACCAAGCTTTGTAGATTTAAAAAAATGAAGAAGAAAGACGTGTAATCCTGTATTGAAATCTGAATTGGACCTTGATCTGGTAGGATATAGATCTGGGCTATACTTAATCTGCTTGAATCTGAATCCAATTTCAACTTGATCTCCTAGTCACTGCTGTGAGGACACAAATGCAATACTGAAAAAACTTGACAGAGTTGCCATTCAGAAGAGAATCTTGTAATTCAGTAACCATGAAAGGTTATAGAAGTGTAAGATAAATGGAGCAACTATAAGATATGTCAACATAACATCACAAATAACAACTTTGTTATCAATGAACAACATCATGTAAGGTTGTTTCACTTGTTGTCAAGAACATGATTGGAACTAATTTAGGATAATTGGATTTTCAAATTTTTCCAATTTCTCAAAAGTCTTAGGTGCCCTATAGCTGAATGTTGCAATATTACAAATTACTCATAAAAACAAGTGTGTAATGTAAAAAGAAAAGCAAACAAGATTATTATTATTATTATTAAGCACTTTTATAGTGCCATATATCCACTAATGAAAGTGCTCAAAGATTATGTTTGTAGACTATATCGACATTATTTCACCATCCAATTATCCCAAATTGGTTCCAATAGTGTTATAGGTTTCAACCTTGTAGCAAAAGCTGAGATGATACCCTGGTCATCAGATATTCTAATTTAAACAGAAAAGAAGTATTTCCATTTCATGACTGTCTTACATTGTTTCTACTTTCTACTAAGGGATGACATTAAATTCCATTAATGTAGCAAGTTTTGAACTGGAATTGTTTCACCATGTATTCATGGATGACATTATATTTCAGTCCTGGACCATGGCATTACATGAATTCCTGAATGACACTAAAGCACACCACTGTCCTGAAAAATTATTGTCCAATCTTGGGTTGTCATCATTGAAAATGGATACAGGTTTTTGAACTCAATAGAAACATTTAGAAAGAACCCGCTACATGTCATGAAAATCTTCATAAATTTTGCACTTTGTCAACTTTACCGAATTATTTAACTGAGACTGTCTTCCTTTGTTTGTTTAGCAAGGGAAACGTGAACTCTATATTATAAAAGAACTGGCAAACAAAGACACAATTACCCATCTCATAAAGAAACCACTGTAATTTCCATTTTCCATGAATTGATTTGAGCTGAGACCTGATTAAAATTCGATAAAGCAATTAAGCAATTATTGTACAGTGGAAAACTTCATTTTTAACGATATTTTTTGGTCAGATGCAAGAATCCATCAAAAATATATTCATAAAAAATTAAGCATTCCAGAGTACAGAAGATCTAAATGTTCATAGAATCCACTGGAAAGAAAATTATTCTGATAATCATAACATCCTGCAAGCTCTGTGTACTTTTATATATGACATTTATTTCTTATTTTTGGTTTTTTGTTTCCTCTTTCCTTTTTTGATGACTGGCTTGTTCTTCACAAAACCTCTTTTCTTCTTAAGAGTCTGTGGGAATATAAAATTAATTATTGAATATTAAATACTTAATGCAAGCAACCTAATGGTTGATAGAACTCCACTGTGTTATATTGAGAATAACTATTTTTGACACGTGGTGATGAAGAAAGTGGAAATCTTTGACGGCTTATTTCAGGATGGCTTGACCAAAAATGGCAAAAATAGATGCAAAGATACACAATTGAAGATTTCACCATAATTTGAACATATCACATTAAGATCATCCCTGAGGACATGTAAAACAAAGCTATGAGATGAGTTATGAAGAGACAGGAGTTCCTCTCAGATTTTGTGTTTTCAACCTTTTTTTTTGCAATTTCAATGAAAAAGCATCAGTCATTTGGGCAATTATAAAAATGAAGTGAACTTTACAGCAGTAGTAAAAAAACCATGTTAAATGTCTGCATTAGGCTATTGTCTTCAATCACTTCTGGTTTTGTAGTCATAAGTGTGATGAAACATCTTACTAGTATTTATTTCTGTTAAACACATCTAATGCGGTAACTGGCAAGAATTCACACAAAAGACTGAAGCATATTAAATTAATTTCATTATTGTAATGTACTTTTTTACAATTAACAAGTCATCGTTGATGACACAGTCCCCACTTGTTAATGGGTGCTTTGATTACAGGTCCTCAGAGAGGATAGAGTCCTCTTCATTAGGTCTGTGATAAAAATACTTTTGAATGAATTCGCTTGATACATGTCTGAGTTATGGTTCAGGACATGAAAAAAATCGTAACAAAATGGTCGCACAGTGGCCATATTGGATCGCATCACAAAACAAATTGATGTGCATAGCTATGACATTGGTCGATGTCCTTGTACCAACTTTGAATAAAATTGGTCGAAACATGCGGATATGCCTGAGAAATGGCTCTGTACATGAAAAATCGTAATAAATGGCCGTCTGGTGGCCATATTGGATCGTATCACAAAACAGATTGACGTGCATATGTATGACATAGGTCAATGTCCTTGTACCAACTTTGAATAAAATCGGTTGAGATATGCCTGAGTTATGGCTCTGCACATGAAAAAATCGTAATAAATGGCCGCACAGCGGCCATTTTGGATCGTATCACAAAACAAAATGCCGTGCACAGCTATGACATTTGTCAATAAGCTTGTACCAACTTTGAATAAAATAGGTTGAAACGTGCCTGAGTAATGGCTCTGTACATGAAAAAATCGTAATAAAATGGCCACCTGGCGGCCATATTGGATCGTATCACAAAACAAATTGATGTGCATATCTATGACATTGGTCAATGTCCTTGTACCAATTCTGAATAAAATTGGTTGAAACGTGCCTGAGTGATGGCTCTGTACACGAAAAAATCGTAATAAATGGCCACCTGGCGGCCATATTGGATCGTATCACAAAACAAATTCATGTGCATATCTATGACATTGGTCAATGTCCTTGTACCAACTCTGAATAAAATCGGTCGAAACATGCCTGAGTAATGGCTCTGTACATGAAAAAATCGTAATAAAATGGCTGCCTGGCGGCCATATTGGATCGTACCACAAAACAAATTGACGTGCATATCTATGACATTGGTCAATGTCCTTGTACCGACTTTGAATAAAATCGTTTGGAACCTGCCTGAGTTATGGCTCTGTACATGAAAAAATCGCAATAAAATGGCCGCCTGGCGGCCATATTGGATCGTATCACAAAACAAATTGACGTGCATCTGTATGACATATGAAGTAATCCTTGTACCAAGTTTGAATGAAATCGCTCCAGGCATCTCAGAGATATCTGCGTGAACGGACGGACGCACGCACGCACGCACGGACGCACGCACGCACGCACGGACATGACCAAACCTATAAGTCCCCCCGGACGGTGTCCGTGGGGACTAAAAACTGTAAATACCACCAATTTGTCACAAACCATTGTAGGAGAGGTCCCACAATCTGGGTAAGAGCAGAATCATTTTTTTGGAAAATTTTCAGGGCAAGTGAGTTTCTGCTACAGACAAGTAGAAAAATAGAGGCTACTTGTCCGGGGACAAGTGGATAAAAATCAAATTTTTCAGGCCCTGGACAGACAGACTCGTGCATAGAGGCACAAATGGACAGACAGATCATAATCTGTAAGTCCTCTGTGATACCTCATAATGAGTTGTCTGTGTGGCAAATTTGAAAGAAAACAGTCGTGAAAGGTTCGTGTAGTGGCTTAACCCTTTGAACCCGGCTAGGACAGAAATGTCCGATGATGTCATAGAGTACCAGGGGGTCAGGGTGCAAAGGGTTAAGACATGTAAAATTTGCAACAAAATGGCAGCCATATTGGATTGTACAACGAAATAATTTGATGTGCATATGTCAGTCACAGTGTACTATCTTTTTGCCAGACTTGAAAGAAATCAATCATTGCATGTCTAAGTAATGGCTTTACACATGAAAAATGGAAACAAAATGGCTGTCTGCCAGCCAAATCAGATTGTACCAACAAAATCATAGGGCCAATGTCCCTGACATGGATGGTACAGAGGACGTATAAACCATAATACCTGATAAAGTGAGTGCAGAGTTCCTTTGGCAATAATCCTATGGCAGAACAGGGCTCGAACTTAACGGTTGCCCGCTTGCCCGGGCAAGTAAAACCTGACATCGGGCTGGTAAAAATAAATTACACTTGCCCGGTCGGGCAAGCGATAGACTTTGATAAAATTTACATGTTCTGGGAATAAAAAACTCAAGAAATTTTGTTAAACAATATTCGCTGTTTCAAGTCACTGAAGCGGGTATCACAACCGACAAGCTGGCCATGGACGTCAACATTCAGCGAGTGATATTCAGCTGTTGTCTTTCCTCCCTCGGGAAGTCTAATCTCACTTGCTTGTCGCTATTGACTCCAAGGGGGTGTTGTCAGTAATTTCAACAGCCACTTTGCACGCGGTGACCTGACTGAGACAACGCAGACTGTACGTCATAGCGAAGCAAACTACCCTGTTTTCATGTAATTTTTTGAAATCTACGCCTGACAAAGTCACAGATTCCGGAACAGGATCTGTGTCAGGGGATACAATACACGTTCAACCGGCCGGCCACTCAGAAATCGATGGTGATAAAGCTATAGCGCGGTCGCAGCATCAAGTTCAGTAGAAAGTTAGTGAAGAAGCAGAAGTGCGACATATATGAAACTTTGAAAGGAAATGACAACGGAAGTTTCAAAACTTCTGGAAAGAGGTTTGCTGATGCGAATATCGATTGATGGGCCACCCTTCAACTGTATGACCCCAATCCTGCACTAGAATGTTGGTGGACGAGTGGGCAGAGATCACGAAGACCAACACTAATGGATCGTAACAATTAACACGATTATCAATACTGACAAAACAGAACCTGCATTGATATGATGCCGTCAGCTACATTTTGAGATTGCTTGGTCTTCGTGATCTCTGCCCAAACAATGCAAACAGACAAAAAAATCGGGCAAGTAAGTTTGTTCCTCGGGCAAGTAAAATTTCTGGAAACTTGCCCGTGGGGCAAGTAGGTAAAAAAGTTAAGTTCGAGCCCTGCAGAAGAATTGTTTCAGCTCATACTTTAAACCAAATCTGATTTTGGTTTTCAGAAACGACAGAAAAACCAACTCTGAATACCATTGGATTAAAAACAGCAACTTACCTTTCTGGGACTATATCTTGGTTTTGTTTTGATTTTTGTCTGTCGAATTGGTTTATGTGCACTCTCTCTGTTGTCAAGATCTTTCACTTTGTATATCCTAACCAACCAGTGTTCAGTTGTGTATGCTTCTTCTAAATGTTTAAAGTCTATATCTTTGTTCCCAATCTCTACATTCCGTGTTCTATCAAATCCAGGAGGTGAGCGGAAATCAAGCTGAAAGGAAGGGATTGTGTTAGCCATGTGAGCGAGTGTCAAAACATCAATTGTTGCACAATATCGTTGTTATCTCTGTATGTAACACTAAGGTTGAATAACATTATTAGAGATAAGCTGTTACACATTATGGATGACCTGTTACAAATTGTACATGAGCTGTGAAAAATTATGACAGTTCATTTACAAGGCTGGTGACCTCTTGCCTGACATTGATAAGGTAAGTTGTAAGGAAAATGAATGCTATTTACCAGTATTTCAACCTACAAAACTTGTTTTTCTATTTTTTCAGTATGATTTCTAACAACACAATATCTGCTGGACTATGTAGGGTTTTCAATATATCAGTTTTGCAATATCAAAGATATCCGTCAGCTGAATAAATTTGATTTTTAACTGCCAGATGTGCATCTTAATTTACATACGCATAATACAAATACTGGTATATGGTATTCATTTTCCTTACCACTTACCTAAATACCTACAATGTTATTAACAAACATTACTGAGACAGAAACTGTACTTTTCACTGTATCTTGATAAAACAGTGTATGTTTAGTTTATAGATGACTTCAAAATTGTTGTCTATTGGAATCTCTGACAACACAGAGACTAATTTGAATATGAACCTGTGTGAGTCATTGTTAATGTTATTGAACTGCTGGACTGTATTGCATTTGTATTTGTAAATCATTTAACACAAACCCTTGCCTCCACTTTAAAGTGTACGGGTCAATACTTTGCAAGTCAATACTTTGCATTTCAAAGTGTACAAGTCAATACTTTGCATTTCAAAGTGTACAAGTCAATACTTTGCATTTCAAAGTGTACAAGTCAATACTTTGCATTTCAAAGTGTACAAGTCAATACTCTGCATTTCAAAGTGTACAAGTCAATACTTTGCTGACAAAACTGATTGGTTCAACAATTGTTGAAACTCACCTGCATTTCTCCAAAGCGATAGTAGCATAACTTGTACATGAGACAGTTGAGTAAAGTTGGTGATCCACCGCTGTCAACACGAAATTCACCATTTGGTGTGTAATAATCACTCTCCTGTGAGGAAGTCAACACATGGATTTAGTGTTTAGTGTGTTATGATCACTTCCCAGCCAAAGTCAACACATGGATTTGGTTTGAAAACTTACACAGTCAAAGGTAGTGTACAGCAAAAGTGGTTTTGGGGGAGTACACCATTCCCTAACATCATCAGTGTGGCTTTCAAGCCAATTTGATTCGTCATGATGCAATCACAGTGACTCTGATTCAAGTGAAAGGAATTTCTCTACAACACAGTCAAGTGAAGGGAATTTCTCTACAACACAGTCATATATACTGTACTCGTCCGAGTATAAGGCCCTACTCATGTATAACCCCCCCTCCCATTTCAGAGGTTTTGAAAATGCCTTACATCCATGTATGAGCGCCTACCCTAGTGTAACTCAAAGACAGAAAGGTTAGGAGAGTATATTTGGTCATTAAACTTGGTAAAATCACTTTTAGATGATAAAGAAACTATTGAAAGATGCTAAAACAATTGGAAACTGGAGTTCCCTTGACAGCATCTAAGGAAAATGACCCCCACCGCCTAAATGGAATAGTCTCACTCACGTCCGCTATTGTATATTTTCATTCTGGACCATGATGTTTTCCGCAGTTTCTTTTGTTTGAAGCAATTACCCTTTTATTTGTGAAGATTTTTTCCTGGTGACTATTACAATTTTCACTGCAATGTTGTTGTTTTCACAGATGTAGACAGTTTAATACTGGAATATTGAGTTGCCTTTCCATGTAGGCAATGCATGTCAATTCACATTACTGTTGATTAGCAGCATACATGACGTGTCTTTGTTTCAAGTTTGGGTTTTTTTCCCGATGCTGAAATTTCACCAAAATGTCACTTCTGTATTCAGAGATTGTGTAATCAATTTCTTTGGATGTGTAAGTCGTTTTTGAAAGCGATAGAAAGATCGGGTGGTGTTAAAAAAAATCGTGCATAAAATTAGCATAAATTAAGCGCCCATGGCAGATAACATGGGGTTGCTCGAGTACAAGCCCCTCCCCTAGTTTTACTTCAGTTTAGTGCTGCAGAACCGGGGCTTATACTGGGACGAGTACGGTAATTATAGCCCAAACATGGACTATATGCCCGAGGGTAGGTTGACCATTTGCCCGACGTAAGAACAGCAAATTGTCTCCTGCCCCGACGGTACATAGTCCCTTGTTTGGGCTATGTTTTCATTACATGCCTCTCTTACACAGTTTTCACTCAAAATATTTAGGTTTATTGGCAAATGTGGTTTATCAATTTTTTGACACAAAATTTTCCACAAACCGGATTTCAAATGCAAAACATGAAATTTCGATATTTTTTGCATCTAAAAGTTGTCAAGTTGAAAATAGTTCCGGTTCACTTTCAGTCAAGTGATGACTATGCGGCCTGTGATGTCATTAACGAGTTACCATTGAATTGGAGCGTGTGACATTAGATACATGAGGTATGTAATAAAGGATATAACTCTCAGTGTTTCCGCTGCCCGTTCGCCAAATCGCAATGCGAGAAAAAAGTAGCGTTTGGCGAGAAGATTTTGGCAAAAGTTAGCCAAACTTGCGAATCGAAAATTGCACTATGACGTCATCACTTTGTCTGTCCGCGCGCACATCGATGTCCTGCATTCAACTTGAGACGTCATGCTTTATCTCTCTACATCCCCGACCTTATGCGTCAGGAGATCCTATTTGTAACACATACAGTATGAAAAAATTGTAACGAAATAACTCACAAATCAATAGTACCGCATGTATATCATGACCAGTTGACTAAAATGTTGCGAAGTTTTGGGTTTGACTACGCGCAATATGTGATAACTCCGTGCAGTGACAGCCATGTCATCGTCAACACTGAAGGATAGTAGTGACTGTGAAACTAAGCAAAAACGGCAAACTTTCCTTTTTGACTTTGGCTGCTCCACCAATATGGGGGGAACCACCCCTACAACACACATTCTACGTGCAAGTAAAGCTATGAAATGGAAAGAAAGATTATGATCAATGTAGGAAAGTCGACCGTGAATTTGGAAAGGAAGGTAGCGGCATGCATACGCATGGCATTTTTTAGAACGTAGAGCGAGTAAGGCACACTTGAATAGCGAAAATGTTCCTGGTGTATTGCTGCCAACAAGAAAATACCTTTACTGGCGTTAGAAACTTGTGTGAATTGGCTTCCTTAAATATAAATTCGCGGCAATTTTCAGTGTATCACGGACCGTGGTGTATTGTGACGTGACATCGTATACAGACTTTCAGAGAAGGCGCTCGCTCGTCCGCTGAGTCGGCCAAGTTCCGCATTCACATCGTGCAAATACGCTAAGTCTTGTCGCGATATTTGAGCATTTAACTTGATAGTCAGTGAAACAAAAAGATGTTTCTCCATATCAAAATGGTATATATTTGATATTTTACGGTTCTGTTTACATAATAGACGTGAACATTTGGATTTATGATCCGTGATTTCCGCGATCCATGGCATGATTCAAGCTGGCTGTGAATACACACTTACGTCTTTGATGATGACCCCTGACCCAAGCGCCATTGATACGCTGTGCGCTGTCCGAGCTTCGCTTGCTAAACTTCAAGCGTAAAGCAAATGTATTGGAAGTCTAAAAAAATGCACATATTTCTCAAGTCTGAGAGTATTTTACTTTCGAACTGCTACGATAATGGATATCTGATTCGTTTGAAAAAACTAGTATGCTGAACCAGGTTTGGTGCCGATGTCTGTAGCGATATGTACAGTATCGCACGATACGTGATTTCCGCGATCCATGGCATGATTCAAGTGGCTGTGAATACACACTTACGTCTTTGATGATGACCCCTAACCCAAGCGCCATTGATACGCTGTGCGCTGTCCGAGCTTCGCTTGCTAAACTTCAAGCGTAAAGCAAATGTATTGGAAGTCTAAAAAAATGCACATATTTCTCAAGTCTGAGAGTATTTTACTTTCGAACTGCTACGATAATGGATATCTGATTCGTTTGAAAAAACTAGTATGCTGAACCAGGTTTGGTGCCGATGTCTGTAGCGATATGTACAGTATCGCACGATAGCGATTTCAGGTTTGTTACTGAATCGAATATAGTTGCATACGCCTAACTTTGGACAAGTGTCGCTTGAAATTCGGACAAATTTTATGTTGTATGCGTGGATGATGTTGGCACCTTGTAATCTGAACCATAAATTGGTGTTACTTTTAGTATCCATAGTAGCACTAACAGGGTTTATTTCCGTCATTCTTACGGAAAATGCAGACAAATATTTATTTTTGCATATTAATGAGAAAGAAATGACGTCATTTGTGATCAGTGGTATCGGCTTGGCTAATTGAATATCTCGTTTGGCGAATAATTTTTTAGGGCTTCTAGCCAAATTTGCTACAAGATTTTGGAACCCAGGGGAAACACTGACTCTGCCACACAGTCACGACATTAGGATACTCAGTATCATAGAGTCACATTACATTGTCCCTTAGTTTTAATATACCAATCCACCAACTCTTCAACAGACAATTTGGCTGCACTAAACTCTAGTAATTAACTGGCAAGTCAAAGACTAGAAACCAACCTTTATGTCTTGCGGATGTTCTCCTTCAGCAATTCTAACCATCCACAGAAATTTGTTGATGTCATCACCAGAATAACCAATCACTCCACCAAATATCACAAGGACGTAGTTTACATCTAACATTCTCATTATTTCATAAGCTTTTTCTTCCGTTGATGACATAGCTTTACCAACCTGAAATAAATATTTCAATTTGCTAAAAATGATCAAAACTTCTTGGTTGTAGTGATATACACATATTTGGCCAATATAAGTTATGTTAAAATGAAAATAAATATCCCTAAATAATGGTCAAATGACAAGGGGGGAATCATTATGGAATCACCGCAAGATGGCTGCTTAACACCACATAATATTTGAAAAATATTTTCCCTTCAATCTTTCTGTGCTGAGTGTAACGTTTATTTTTGTCACACCTTGGTGGGGATGTGGTACATGGACAATGTCTATTACACCATTGACAAAATGGCTCTCTGGCAGCCATACTGGATCACATAAAAAAAAATGACCTGCATGATGAATTGTACAGAATGCTATCCATGTGTAAAGTTTGCAAAACAACTTTTTACACCAGAGGGATCTTGCAAAAATACTACAAAATATCTTACCAAAGCGATGTGACTATTATTCCATGTGTTGTTATCCACAAGTGTTGTTCGGTTTCCCATTCCAGCGATTTGATAGCCATAATCCCACCATGACATCACTCGTGCATGATCATCTGTGTTTTGTCGCAACCAATGATATGCTTCCCGGAAATCATCAAGGATATTCCTGGTCCTGTCACATACCACAATATTTATATCATGATACGGCTGCATTAAACAGTTCATACATGATGCATTATCTCAAGTATGCTCACATTTCTATTTTACATTACTGCTACTTCAACTTGAATAGCAATGACTTGTCAATGACTAACCTAATGACGGTGAAATTTACCTCCACCAAAAACAATGTCTAACTACAACTATGCCTAACTCACCAAAAACAATGTCTAACTACAACTATGCCTAACTCACCAAAAACAATCTCTAACTACAACTATGCCTAACTCACCAAAACAATCTCTAACTACAACTAGGCCTAACTCACCAAAAACAATCTCTAACTACAACTATGCCTAACTTTTCCAGGAAATCTTGTTTATTGCAGCACTGTGTCTGCAAAGTTTGTGTACGTAAAATACAACTGTGAGAGATATCCTGTGATTTCCTTTGTTGTCAACACACACATGCACTGACACTGACTGTCAACAGACACACATGCACTGACACCAAACTGTCAACACACACACATGCACTGACACTGACTGTCAACACACACACATGCACTGACACTGACTGTCAACACACACCACATGCACTGACACTAAACTGTCAACACACACACATGCACTGACACTAACATGTCACACACACACATGCACTGACACTGACTGTCAACACACACACATGCACTGACACTGACTGTCAACACACACACATGCACTGACACTGAACTGTCAACACACACACATGCACTGACACTAAACTGTCAACACACACACATGCACTGACACCAAACTGTCAACACACACACACATGCACTGACACTGACTGTCAACACACACACATGCACTGACACTGACTGTCAACACACACACATGCACTGACACTGACTGTCAACACACACACACTGACACTGACTGTCAACACACACACACACACTGACATTGATCTGTCATCATACCGGTACTCCATCCACTGCACTGGACTGAACTGTCAACACACACACACTGCACTGACACTGACTGTCAACACACACACATGCACTGACACTGACTGTCAACACACACATGCACTGACACTGACTGTCAACACACACACACTGACATTGATCTGTCATCATACCGGTACTCACATGCACTGTCACTGAACTGTCAACACACACACATGCACTGACACTGACTGTCACACACACACTGCACTGACACTGACTGTCAACACACACACACTGACATTGATCTGTCATCATACCGGTACACACATGCACTGGCACTGACTGTCAACACACATACATGCACTGACACCGAACTGTCAACACACATACATGCACTGACACTGACTGTCAACACACACACATGCACTGACATTTAACTGTCATCATACACACATGCACTGTCACTGAACTGTACCAATCTCTGCGTAAAATTCATGTTTACGTCGATGTATTATTGATAATAAGATGGAAACTGAATTCCTAATGAATAATTGACATTTACCAGGCAGATCATACAAGCTTGACACTTGCCTATATGTTATGTTTACTTTTTGTGCAGCAGACACACACTGTGTGAATAACTTAGTAAATAGAGAGAACAGTCTTTTGGCAACACTCTCGGTAGACAGAATTAAATACACTGTATGCAGATGGACACCAATCAGTTTTTATGAAACCTACAGATAAACATGAATGGAATGAATGGATGCTTTCACTAAGACATTTGTGACAGACAGAACTGTAACTTTTCACCTACAATGCTATCTGCATAGCTTTTATGTGCTGCACCTAAAAGTTAAACAACATATAGGCAACTGTCCAGCTCGGATGATCATCCCTGTATTATGAACAAATACTTTCTTTTCCTTTCTAGTAATTACATATTTTTCGGAATGAGAGAGTGTTGGAAAATACGGTCTCTAACGACTATTCCTGTGTGGCAGAGTGATTTTGTGAGAAGACACTAGGGCTGGTTCTGAAAGTGTTTGTAAAGACTAGAAATATTTGTGTTTCAGTTTCTGCACTACTTACCCATCATGGTTGTAAGATGCAAGTACAATACTTGGACTGGAATACGCATTGCTAGTTACCCAGGTACAATGAACTGCAAACATCATTAACATCATAATCAAAGCCATAACAACAATGCCCTTCAGATTACTACCAAGACCTTCAGAATCTTCAGCTGGTCCTGATTTAATCTTTCGAATTTTGCCAGCCTGTGAAAAAGAATCAGTTTATCAAAATATACAGGTGACCTAACAGCTGATAGAGCTCCGCTGTGTTATGTAGAGAATACAATTTGTGACACATGTGGTGATGAAGAAGGTGGAAATCTTTGATAGTTCATTTCAGGACGGCCTGTCAATAGCTGTAATAATACACAATTAAAGATTTCATCATAATTTGAGCATATCACATTAATTAAGATCATCCCACAAGGGGTTTCATGAAAAGAAATTTTGGTCAAAAATTACCCTTAAAAATAAAACTTTCGAAATCTCTGCAAGATTAGAATATATCTGTGATAGGTTATCTCTAGGGGTATAAATTTTAAATTTCAAAGCTGCCTGACCTACAGTTCTGAACATTTTAAAAGATTAAATGACCAAAAATTACAAACATAGGGCCAATGTCCCTGAAACTACTATAGACATGGATACAAAATTAAGTATTACATGACTGTATGAAATTATCTCACTAAGGTCATCCTAGGTACCTGTTAAAGCCCCAATAGCTGCAAATGTTTAATAAGTTGATCTCAAATATCCTTCGTTTTCCTCGATGTTTCTTTGAAATAGACCCCTAAGAGACTGAAAAAGTGTATAACGCTGCCATGAGTGTCATGAGTGTCATGTAAATGCAAAGGTTTTAACATCATTTTAGATTTCCCGCCATTTTCAAAAACTCGTCATATGACAGAAAAATAAAGAATACAACAACAAAATGTTAGCTACCGTGTGATGCATTCAAGTAAATGGCATCATACTTGTTTCTGTTATGATCACGATGTATATGTGCAGGAAAATACTGTTTTTTGTATTTTCACGAGGGGCGCCATTTTATGGGTGTGGCACCCATTTATTATTAAACCTGTTAAAACGTGTAGGCATGGTACAAATCAGCGAGCAGTGATACTTCAATACACGTCCTTCAGCAAGTACATTTAAACGAACCAACTCTGGTTTGAAAATAAAATCATGAAAATAATGCATAAAATTAGCAGCTATTGGGGCTTTAACCCCTTGACTACCAAGGCCAATGTATTCCTATATACCAGGCCCCTTACATGTAAATATTGATAAAATCTTGGGTGTGGTCATTGCATGCACGAACACTGCTTAGAGTAAAAAACAAGTTAGTACCAGTAAACCATATATTTTCTGAATCAGTATGAAATTTCCCACTTTTACATACATGTTTTGTATTTCCAGATCATGTGACTGGTCACATGACACATCATGTGACCAGAGTTGGCAAAGAATATGAATATTTGAAGCATCAGGACGTGTTTTGAGTCCATAAAATGACGCAAATTTGAATACAGTTGGAATTTTCATGGCATTGTCTTTACATATATGTAATAATAACTACCCTTTACTTTATTTATAGATGTACCTATTTGAAATGAAATTCAAAGTCACAATAAAATAAAGATATAAAAGCTCACGCTATAACCAGTATCTAACCATATAGTATATTGTTTAATTTTGATGGGTATTATGACAGGGTTTTCACTAGGATATCTGACCGGGCAGAATTTGAAAGTACAGGGGAGAACACGCGAGAGGCTTAGGGGGAAAGTGTCACAGGGGCTTTCCCCTATCTTGCATGGAAATTTTTAAGATATTGATGTGTGCAATGGTGCAGTCTGGTGCAATCTGAGATGTTTTTTTAATTTTTTTTAATAAGTGAAAGAGTTAGAACACCCCAAGGGAGAACACGAGAGGGAGGTTCCCCCTTTCATATTGGAAATTTTGAGAAATTGATGTGTTTAATGGTGCAATCTGAGAGGAGTTTCAGTTTATTTTGCACTCGGTAAAACTGTTTGAAAATGACATTGAGCACTGATATTTTTTTTTACACTTTATGCATGACCAGTGTTTTGAGTCACAATATTCAACAACCAAACAATGACAATACATTTTGTGAAAACAGTTCTGTTTGCAGAGACTGAAAACAAATGAATATGCGGAACGGAAAATCTGTGACCTTCTTGTGTCATTTCTCCAGCTGCCAGCTTCTAATGAAAAGCCTGAATATGGTATGTTTAACTGTCAAAATGGTCATTGAACTGAGGTCAATTAAAACATATGTTTCTGTGATAATAAAGGATGAATTCACAACAGTTCAGTTTTGTCCTAGATCCTGTGAAAATTTTGAGAAATTGATGTGCGCCACGGTGCAGTGTAGTGCAATCTGAGAGGTATTTTCAATTTGTCTTTTACCAGTAAAACTGTTAGAAGACTCAAGGGGGAGAGCACAACAAACGAGAGGGGGGTGCAAAATAAAATATGATTTCTTGGGTCAGAAAAGGGAAGGAAAACATTGAGTGCACTGAGGTGTAAAGTAGACCTATGTAGTGCATGCTTATATCATAAGTGCTGTGAAAAAAACATAAGAATTGCTTGTGGTAAAAACATTTGTGCTGCCTATGGCGGCGCGCCGACAAAGAATACATGAGAATACGGTTTCCAAATTTTGCTCATTTCTGGTACATTGTGACAATTTTTTTTTCACTTCTGTCTGTTATGACAATTTTTTTTTTCTCAGGCCATGACAGGATCAATTTTTTTTTTCTTCCATTGCACCTGGTGACAATTTTTTTTTTCTCAAAATCCTCCATATCCCCCCCCCCAGAAATCAAATGGTTCTCCCCTAAGCGAACGGGTCTAAGCAACAGTCATTGCGATGTACTCAGTTTCGAAATGCGATTCAGTCCGAGTGCGATGTTTCCAGGTTCAACAAGTGGTCATGTCGTGTTTGTAAAACGAACCAACGTAATGGCAAGAAAATGCCCTACATGTAAAAATCTTAAAAGTTGATGAAGATTTGCTAACGATCAAATGCACAGGAAATGCATTACTCTGTACCTGTTTCACTATCACCACAGCAATCTGACATCGTTTTAGTTTTACCATTGACCCAATTGCGTCTATGGTTTTATTTGTTCCACAGTCCGTGTCATCGATACTAAAATCAACTTACAAGCAAATGCCCTGCTTAGTTTTCACTATTTGACAGTAGTTTGTGATACGTGCATTTGTTTATGCGCAGTGTGCTACTTGATATCCGTTGTGCCGAAGTTAGTGTGTAGGTCACAGACCTTTCACGTTCCAGCTGTACTTTGATGGTTGACGTATGCGTAGTAATATTTGGTCATGTGCTGGGTTCAATCATGGCGGTTGGTTCAAATCGCGCGGACGCCCTTACCAACATTGAACCTTGCCGTAAAGAGCAAGAAGGTGGTTTTACATATCCTTGAAGCCGTCCATAGTCACAATTTAGGTCTCCTATTGATTTGACCGGGGATTTCAGTCATCGAAAAATGAAAAAAAAGTCAAAGATACAAATAATGTCCCTTTAAGGTCATCACTTGCACCTGTACTCTAAATACCGGTATATGACAGGAATCAGACTGACCAATATTAAAGTCCCTGTAGCTGTAACTCTTGAAATTTGTTAACCTGAAAAAGGTTTTCTATTTTTTCTCTGGTTTTCTTTAAATTCTACAGATTGAAAGTATATAGTCTTTAACTACTGAAAAATTGGACATGTAAATTTAAATTTTAACCGTTATTTTGATTTCAAACTGTTTTTACAAACTGGTAATATTACAAAGAAAACAAAATATATGGTATCTCAGTGGAGAACATTCAGCACTATGCATTATATTGGACTACTCTTTTGTTTCTGTGAAGATTCCAATGCATATATGCACGACATACAGTGTTTTTCATTCATTTGCATTTTACATTTGGGCAAACATTTATTATTTATCTTGCTCAAAATTGCACATGTAGTCCCAATGGACAGTTAATTCTATCTGTATAAACACCCCTCAAGGAGTACACTCCTTGTTTTACTTGTTTTAGTTTGGAAGTAAAATCACAAAATGATGCTAAAAGATACAGCTATTGAGCCTCTAAGGAGAAACTTTGAACGTAAAAAGTTGGAAGTTGATCAAACATAGATGTTGTCATGGTAACAGCTATAAATGGATTACAATAAAACTAGTGATGTCGCCTTGACAACATAGCTGTTATGTAGCCATGACAACATAGCTGCAGAGTTTATATTTTCCTTCTCACCTTGTCGTACAAATTTTTACGATTTTTTCTCTCTGTATCATCATCTTCATCCTCATCTGCACTATCTTCATCATCTTGTTTCTTTGGCGTATCATCCAACAGATAATGATCCAATGTTTTAGAGAATGCAATGGCCGCAAGGATACACACTATGGGAGTCAGCGTTAACATTAAGCGAACCATGACACCGGCAAAGTACACTGCACTGATAGCATAGAGTACAACTGTCAATATAGAAAATATTATCATCATGTAGTTGGAGTCATTCCACAAACCATCAATTTCTAAACTTGATATATCTAAATACTAAATTATGATCATACAGCTTTTCTCTTATTTCAATTTTATCTGTTTTCAATGTCTTTCTAAATTAAAGTTTTTGCATGCGATATTGAAAGACTAACTTTATCAGAGCATATTTGACTCCACAATGTCCAATTAGATGTGTTTTGACCCCATATTGCAAACTATACAGTCACATAATAATATGACATTTATTTACTTTCTGAACTTACTATTATAGTTAATAATGCTAAACATCCAAACAAACAAATTTGAAGAACTTCACTTGAATGAAATAATTCTGAGGAATATGAAAGCACTTGAACTGCTCTTTGAACTGGAAAAGGTACAACTTCAAAGATAACTGACAATTGATATTATGTTTTGTATCATTGAGCCAGAGAGATTCTTAACAAACCCGTTATCATGACAACATGTTACCAAGACAACTTACATAAGTTACATTGTCTTCATGTTTTCATATACAACTTGAACTCAAAAAATCCATGCATCTAATAACCTAACCATGGAGATTAAAACTCAAAACAGCAAACTTACTGAAGACTCTCTCATCGTTGATATTTTTGATGACAAACCAGAGACCAGCTGGGAATGTACAAATAAGGATGTGAAGATCAAAGAAGAAAGAAACCCAGGTTGTTGGTTGATGTTCTGACACTGATGCTATGATTGGGATGTGGATTTTAGCGTACCTAGTCATTGAGGAAAGACAGAGATAAAAAGAGACTGTGTAAATTGTTGTAAATCATAGCAATATGAATAAAATTTTACATTGTGCCTTATCAAATCATTGGAAAAACAGAATGAAATACTTTACTTTTTAAACAGTACTTTCTACTATGATCTGTTGTTTCTGATGGTTGCCGTGTAACAAATGCGTGATGACTTACCCTGTATCATAGAGTGAATAAAACCTGCCACTCCATGGTGCTACATAACCTGTGGATAAATCATGGAATAAATCATATCAAATCTAATCATATCAAATCATATCAAATCTAATCATACTGATTGAAGTTCCTATCAGTTATATCATTTTAAATATCTGACAGAATAAACATGAACATTTATTGTAATGCCTTAACAATTTGTTCTCAACAATCTAAAATTTGCCAACAAGCAAAACAACTTGTCACAACAGAAACAACTTGTCAACAAGCCAAACAACTTGTCAACAAGTTTAACAACTTGTCAACAAGCTAAACAACTTGTCAACAAACTAAACAACTTATCAACAAGCCAAACAACTTGTCAACAAGCTACACAACTTGTCAACAAGCCAAACAACTTGTCAACAAGCCAAACAATTTGATACAAGCTACACAACTTGTCAACAAGCTATACAACTTGTCAACAAGCTACATAACTTGTCAAGAAGCCAAATAACTTGTCAAAAGCTACACAACTTGTCAACAAGTTAGTCAACTTGCCAACAAGCTAAACAACTTGTCAATAAACTACACAACTTGTCACAAGCTATACAACTTGTCAACAAGCCAAACATTTGATACAAGCTACACAACTTGTCAACAAGCCAAATAACTTGTCACAAGCTACACAATTTGTTAACAAGCTACTCAATCTGTCACACATCATTGTATTGTGTTGTCATGGTAACTGGGTTTCTTGGAGTGGCTAGTTTTCAAGATCTTGATAGCTTACCTGCATATGTTAGATACACTACTGCTAGAAATACCAGACCAGCAACTGATGTAATTGCGAACACAAATAATGATTTAAATTCTTGTTTTGTCAAAAAATCTTGAACATATTTCAGTGCTGCATATGCCTGGATGAGTGCAAAAGTTCCTGCAATAAAAGAAGAAGCGTGATATCATCGTCCTCAGATAATCCTGGATTCATGCATTACATATCAGAGTTCAAGAATTATATTCTGCAGCAGGCCACAGTTGATCAGCTCAATATTGGTTTATCTTATCATCGTCCTCAGATAATCCTTGATTCATGCATTACATATCAGAGTTCAAGAATTATAGTCTGCAGCAGGTCACAGTTGATCAGCTCAATATTGGTTTATCTTATCATCGTCCTCAGATAATCCTGGATTCATGCATTACATATCAGAGTTCAAGAATTATACTCTGCAGCAGGCCACAGTTGATCAGCTCAATATTGGTTTATCTTCATTTAGAATTTAAAAGAACAGTACATCATATTGTGATAGATTCTTCAAACTTTAAATACCTGAGGTATCAGTTTTACTTCTAAATAACATGGAGTTGTTGAATTAATTCCAGCCTTCTTGCTCTACAAAATTTTTATGAATACATCTAGTTTCTATCTCGTATGCACCATGTGCCTCTTGATAATAAACATGGCTCCTCATTGTTGACAAAGATTTAACCCTTTGCACCCTGACCCCTCTGGCCGGGTTCAAAGGGTTAATGAGCCAGTCACTCTGTTGATTCATATTCAGGACCAACTCTAGAGGGCGCTATGATACAGGGGCGCCTGTACGGCGCCTATCTGACAAAAGGTGCTTATCTGACAAAACTCATTTTAGCAATACCCTGGGGAGTCGCTTTAGCCACAGCGCACTTCATGCTTCGCGCTTCGTACGATGTTGTGTACACTGAGTGTGCCAATTTAACTTTAACCCTTTGCAGCCCAGCTCATTTGCATAACAATGTACAGTGGAGACCAGAACTCCCCACTCAAAAATTAAAATATTCTGTAATCATTACAGTGTATTGTTTATTCCAAATTTGTAAAAAAGTGGCTCAAAACTGACTACAGCAACCTGAAATTATTTTAAAGCTTATAAAATTTCCTTTCCAATGATATATTGCTTATGGGGAATTCAAGAAATTTTCTTGACACTTTTCCTCATCAAATGAAGCTGGCAGCTGATTTATTGCGCAGTTTTACACTTTCCTTTTCAGGTAAGAAGTCCCAGATGAAATAAAAATAAACAAAACACATAATTTGAGTGTTTCTTCTTTTTTTACATGATGTTATTTTGAAAATCAATGTTTTTCTAATTTTGTAATTGTTGTAGCATCATAGAGCCGAGAATTTGCCGTACATATTATTATATATCATCAACCAACTTGTGCAAAATTTCATGGCACATTGAGGAAATGTTTGCATCATTTTTAAACGTATTATAAAGTAAAAGTAATATTGAACACAAAATTATCAAATTTACAACAAAATAAAAGTATTTATTTATTTAAAGTGTCTTTAATTCAAAAAATGAGGGTACGATAGTTCTCTTTTTGGCGCCTGTACCGTGTACGTCCGCCTTTCTTTCCAATAAATTCTGGGGATCGAATCTCAGACAGTATCCGCTAAGGGGACAAGTAAGCATCTAAACTTTGAAATACTACTTGACTGGCTTGGCTTGCATGTACTGGATCATATGGCCTTTGAATTTTATCATAGTCTAATCAATCGACAGCTGGCGAAATGACCGTAATTTGCGGGAAAAGAAAATTGAACGCCTGAGGTCAAGATGAGGTCGAACTTTGAACGTACGATCATGCACGGTTGAGGTCACAGGCGGGCACATCGAGTTCATTATCATTGACATGAAAATACTTCTGATATCGGTTCTTTGGCATTACTTTTGCGATCCCCGGTACTTGTAATCTGTCGTCTGTTGACCAGTAGTCGTTTACATCTGGCATGGTGTGAATTTCGATCATATTTTGCTATGAACGCCCGCATTTCATCAACCTTCGTCTCATACCAGTACTGGTTTACGTCGGCGCCGGGCCATCGACACTGAGTCGCGTAGTGGTTGATTTCATCGACAACTTGTTGACGGAAAGGCGGCGGAATTAACAGAAAAAATAATCATCGGCTGAGCTCCGATGCCTAAACTATGATAAGAACCAGATTCAGCGACCAGAAATTCAGAAGATCGAAATTTCCTACCATGAGGCGACCCTATGAGATCTCACACTATTTATCGGGCGCTTCCGGTTATAGTTTGCATGCAGCATGTACTTGCCGTAGCGCTGCATCGATCTCACCTACGTCATGTCACTCACTGTTTCTACGTTTTGAAAACGGAATCAACAGACAAAATAATCTATTGGATGAGCTCCGACGCCTAAACGATGATAAGGGCCAGATTCAGCGACCAGAAAATTCGGAAGATCGAAATTTTATACCAGGGACGACGATGGATCTCACGCAAGATATCGGGCGCTTCCGGTTACAGTTTGAAGTCCTAAAACTGGAGTATTTGCCGTAGCGCTGCATCGATCTCGCCAACGTCTATGTCACTCACTGTGTCTACGTCTGAAAAGCCTTCAAATTACTCCTTTTCGTCATTGTCAAGGAGAATTCTCATGATTTAGGTATTCGAGCGACCGACATCCGCGATTTTTCAGTGAGGGTTAACGCTACGGCAGGACGTAAACAAAAAATTAAAATTCAAACTTAGCGACGCGTCCGAGAAAACATCGATCGATTTTGTGCAAAAACTTTTAATGGCAACCTGTATATTTATGAGCGGGAAAATGTAGCCTAACATGTGCTTAGTACGTCATCAGAAAATGATGATACGTTCATCACGGAAAACCGTTACGTTTCCCGCATTTTCAAATCGACCCAGAAGTCTGGAATGTTCGGGCGCTTTCGGGCGCTTTGGCCGCACCCCCATAGGGCGTTTGAGGGCGCTCTGGGCTGCAAAGGGTTAATTCATGGAGTATTCTGTACGAAGGATTTTGTTTCTGTAAACTACTCTCAAATTGTTGACCTGTAATTATTCTTTTTTACTGTGGTTCTTCTTCCATCGGCCGGGCTCGCGCTCGCTCTACAATTATTGCAGCTACAGTATACTGTAGTTGAGACCATGGAGATATTCCGTATTGCAACATGTAGGTGCTTTTCTTCTCATCCACTTGCATGTTTATTGAGTACAATTTAATGTACTTAGGCCTTAATGGCAAAATTAGCGATCGGGGAAGGTGATGAAAAACAACAAGCGACCTAGCGGCCGATATAGCTCCGCTGTGTTTATGTAGAGAATAACTATTTTTGACACATGTTGATGAAGAAGGTGGAAATCTTTGATATCTCGATGCAGTGGCCAGAAAAAAGTGGCTAAAATAAGCTGTAAAAATACACAATTGAAGATTTCATCATACTTTGAATATATCACAGCGGATCATCCCTAAGAACATGTCAACCAAAGCTATCTGATGAGTAATTTTTGAGAATAAATTTTTTGACCAAAAATGGCCACAATTGCCCCCAAAAATAAAAATTGCAGATTTCAACATAATTTCAAAAGATCAAATTTAGTTATCTATAGAAACCTGTATACCAAATTTCAAAGCTGTGAAACAAGTACTTTTGAGACACGCATTTTTTGACCAAAAATAGGAAAAATTGCCCAAAAATTCAAAATTGCAGTTTCATCATTATTTCATAAATATCATTTAGTTCATCTATGGAAACCTGTATACCACATTTCAAAGCTATCAGATGAGTAGTTTTGAATATACACATTTTTTGACCAAAAATTGCCCAAAAAATACAAAATTACAGATTTCATCAGAAATTCAATATATATTCCTTAGCTCATCTGTAGAAACCTGTATACCAAATTTCAAAGCTATCAGATGAGTAGTTTTGGAAATACACATTTTTTGACCAAAAATGGCAAAAATTGCCCCAAAAATACAAAATTACAGATTTCATCAGAAATTCAATATATATTACTTAGCTCATCTGTAGAAACCTGTATACCAAATTTCAAAGGTATCAGACCAGTACTTTTTGAGAAAAACATGTTTTGACCAAAAATGGTAAGAATTGCCCCAAAATTACAAAATTCTAGATTTCATCATAATGTCAATAAATATCATTTAGTTAATCTGTAGGAACCTGTATACCAAATTTCAAAGCTATCAGATGAGCAGTTTTGGAAATACACATTTTTTGACCAAAAATGGCAAAAATTGCCCCCAAAATAAAAAATTACAGATTTCATCAGAAATTCAATACATATTACTTAGTTCGTCGATAGAAACCTGTATACCAAATTTCAAAACTATCAGACCAGTACTTTTTGAGAAAGACATTTTTTGACCAAAAATGGCAAAAATTGCCTTAAAAATGAAAATTTGCATATTTCTGCACAATTTGAACAAATCTGAAATAGATCATCCCTAGGGACCTATGTACCAAATATGTTTGTGTACCGTCTATTTACTGTCTGTTCTGTGCTGTTTTGTGTCTATGTTTACAACTATTGTCTTACAAATTTTGACCTAGTGTTATTGGATTATGGATTGGTATGATTGCGATTATCAAAGCTATCTGACTGGTAGTTTGAAGAAGAAGATTTTTAAAGATTTTTTACCAAAAATGACAAAAATTGCCTTAAAAATACAAATATGCAAATTTCACCACGATTTGAACAAATCTGACTGAAGTCACCCTAAGCAAACTGCATATCAATTTCAAAGCGATCGGACAAGCGATTTCAGAGAAGAAGATTTTTTTACCAAAAACACCAAAAAATGCCCCAAAAATACAAATATGCAAATTTCACAACGATTTGAACAAACTGAAGTGAGGTCACCTCAAGTGAACTGCATATAAAATTTCAAAGCAATTGGACTTGCGGTTTCAGAGGAGAAGGCAATTGTTGACGGACGACGACGGACGACGACGACGACGACGGAAAATCAACCTATTTGATAAGCTCCGCGTCGCTGACAGCGGAGCTAAAAACACAAGTACTCTGCTTGCCATTGTGGTGGTTTTGATACTCCCGCCACTGTGAGAGCGCACGACCTCATGTGACCTCGTGCCCTCTCCTCTACCCTTAAGGCAGCCTCTATGTGTTGATCGATATATACAGAGATTAATTGAGGTGCTCGACGATTTTACGCAATCAATGAAATTTACTGTATTTTTCACTATTATATGGCTTTTTTTGTGATGTTTGTGATTTTAGACTGCTCAAATTAATATTTCGTTTGTGTGTTTTAACAGACGAAGTATTGTGCGAGGGATTACTTTCCACAAATGAGTAAGGCTACAGGCAGTAATTAGGTATTTTTGTCAGATAAGCACGTTTTGTCAGATAAGCGCCGTACAGGCGCCTTGATACAGACAGAGAGGGCACTGTACTTACCTGCAGCAGCCATATGTTCACTTGTTCTGACAGGTTGAAACCCAACAAATGGTATTTGCATTGACAAAAGAGTTCCAATTATATAAAACACTGTGTATGCTGCAAAAAAAATAAATTATTCATCAAATCAATTCTCAGAGACCAGGTTTTCTGATGGCTATTGTGTCTTTCATGTGTTAATTTTTACTTCTCTATCTTTTCACTTCACTACCACTGCTGAGACACTTTCCACAGATAAGTGATGAAATCACTTCAAAGCAGTGCAAGTACACATTTTTGCGACTTTTTGAATCCAATGTACAATCTGTCAAAACTCATCAGTCTAGTTATTAGGAGCTCACAAAGACCAAATCGGGACAAAATTCACATAAACACCACTGTTTTCCCAACCTTTCCGGACATGACTGATTAGAAGTCACAAATTCTGACTACATAACTGTTTTGTGCAGGCAAAGTTCCTGTATCCTACCATATTACTGCAAGAGATTGTTCTGTGAAGGCATGCTGCCTGCATTATTACAGTCAACTCAGATATGACCTTTGACCTTTTATCATGTGACAAAGGCAGCCTGAACTCATGGTCAGCTGGACAGCAGCAGTACATGCATTGCTTCTCACATTGCTCAACACATTGCCTTTTGTAAGTCAGCCTTTACTGACTTACACTAAGTTACTGACTTACACTGCTTACAGTCACTAAGTTACTGACTTACACTGCTTACAGTCACTAAGTTACTGACTTACACTGCTTACAGTCACTAAGTTACTGACTTACACTGCTTACAGTCACTAAACAATAAATAAAAACTTACCAACGTAAACTTTTTGTGTGTATCTTCCCATCAGCATGAGTATAAAAACATGAAGTGGTATGAGGTTTATAATGAAGACATAACCACCCCATGCTGACACCTAAAAATAAACAAAATAATGAAATATACATAATTCTTTCAAAGGGACCAAAAGCTGAAACTTTTTATACGTTTGCCTTTCTGGTTTTCTTGTTGTTCTAAGTAAATGGTGTTGAAACAAGTCATCGAAAGATGACACAGTCCCCGCTGTTTACATTGTTTGGAATGTTTAGTAGCTGTAAACTACTGATAATTGTGTTAATGTTGAATTCTGAGTATCATGTCAATAACATTCAACATCTAAGAATTCCTAGGGTTTCTGCGAGCCCTCGAGGCAAATATCTCCCTGCTCTGCCGTACGGGAAATCGGCAACACACGGCCCTTCCATTGAGAGCAACATCAATTATCTACATTGCCGTCGGAAAATCTACTACGGGCTCCTGTTTTAGCAGCTGAAGCCCTTTTCGCATGCAACCAAGGATACAGGAATTACTACTGCAATACATGTCAATTGTCGAACTGCAGGAAACCTTTCCGCATATTCTTGAATTAGCAAACGACATGACTCCGAGTTCTCAGCGTAAACTTCGCTTGTCTGAAGTCGTTTCTAAACGCGTTGCCGTGAGTGCTCACGGTTTACGTAGTCTGATCCAAGATGATCGATGAAGTTTCAAGTGCCTCGATACCGTAGTCACGGAGTTCATTGTCAATCTCTGGGTATTTACTTGCATTTATGACTTTGTCAAGACACAATAGGATATTAGTACATGTAGTACAGTTGGCAGGAAATCGCTCCTCCGTTCGCTGTATCAAATGTTCGGCGCGATGAAGCGTCGACGCGAGTTTGCACAGGCAAAGCGGATGACGCAGCTCTCATTAGCATATATCAGGTCGTGTGGTTGGCTTCGATTTCTTCTCTGAACTCGCGTTCATGATTCCTTTACATCTAACACTGTCCGTAATTCTGCGATGGTCGACTGTATCATTGGTTGTATTATCGAAAGGTTTGCATCCTGACTATGAAAGACAAAATTACATTGGTCAATGATCGGCATCATCAACATGCATGTCATGGCTATACGAACGAATATTGTTTGCTTCAGCAGGCCGTCTGCAACGTTGTTATTTGCGGCATTCATCACCAAACTCCAAAAACAGCGCGGGCCTTCGCACCGTTACGCTCCACCAAGGGATAGCCATCGGGCAGAGCATGGCTCCTTCAGACTTTGAAAGTCGACGTTCTTTCTCGAGTATTTTATTTCGATCCCGTACTAGCCGTTCTTTCAACTTCCGAGTGGCGAAAATAGTTGAATATTAATGACGGTTTTTCGGTACTGCATTACTTTGCGGACGGCATCATTCGTGGCAAATGCAGTCGACGTCGAAGCCGCCTTCATTTTTTCGTCCCGTGATGACGGACCGTCTGATCCCAAACAGATAGATAACTTTATCAGACAGCCACATTTCAGAGCACGTGTTCACTGCATGTGATTCACAGCGATTCAAATCGTCTGACCATACCATTATTTTACGGGAGCCCGCATAAAACAACCGTAGTGCTTGTCAACGATGACGTTTAAAACTGACGAGATGACATTTTTTGCAAATTACTAAAGCTTTCTGTGGCTCTCGTTCATCACGACAGACAACGCTTGACGCCTAAAACTCCTAAAACTGACCAACCGAAACCGTCACCAGTCCTGCGAAATACCTTTTGGAATCGACTACAACCTTTGCTAGCGTCTCCCCCATAAATAATCGAACAGTCCGGTGATTTACGTCATCAGTGTATTACATGATCCAAACATTGGCTTCAGATTCGGATTCAGAGAAAAAAAGTCTGAATAAAAGACATCAAGAGTAATTTTGGTGACTAAATTGAATTATTTTGAGATAATAAGGACTGTGCATCAAGAGACCATATGGTACTACATTTATGCCCAGTTACAAAACGATCGCTTCACAGATGCCACAGAATCGTTGATGACAGGTGCACGGACGGAAGGACGCCGGGACGGACATGACCTAACCCATAAGTCCCCGCTTGCGGGGACTTAATAAACTTAGCTGGTGGGTTCATTAGCTGGTGGGTTCTTAAGTTAGTGAGTTCAGTTATCTAGTGGGTTCTCTCGGCTGGTGGGTTACTAGTTAGTGAGTTCACTTAGCTGGTGGGTCACTCAGCTAGTGGGTTCATTAGCTGGTGGGTTCACTCATTGGCTGGTCAGGCCAAAGTAATTAAATTCTTTGTTTTGCGTCCACTCAAAATGGGAAAAGGTACGCGTCTAAGCGGCTGAAAAACACACACAAGAAAATTAACACAATGTAATTTGATTGCAGCAAATAAAAATTGTAACAAAATTTTTAGTTCAGAAAAGCTAAGCGGTTATGTCCTAAAATTTCCTATTCAAATACACTGTGTGTGTTTTTCATGAAAACCTTAAAAACCTAAGCGGGTAAGGACGCAAAACAAAGAATTTAATTACTTTGGCCTCAGTTCACGTAGCTGAGGAGGTCACTCAGCTGGTGGGTTCACTAGCTGTGGGGTTCACTCAGCTAGTGGGTTCACTCAGCTGGTGGGTTCACCTCCCCAGTGGGTTCACTGGCTGAGGGGTTCACTCAGCTGGTGGGTTCACTAGCTGTGGGGTTCACTCAGCTAGTGGGTTCACTCAGCTGGTGGGTTCACCTCCCCAGTGGGTTCACTGGCTGAGGGGTTTCACTCAGCTGGTTGGTTCATTAGCTAGTGGGTTCACTAGCTAGTGGGTTCATTAGCTAGTGGGTTCACTGGCTGAGGGGGTTCACTCAGCTGGTTGGTTCATTAGCTAGTGGGTTCACTAGCTAGTGGGTTCACTCAGCTGGTTGGTTCACTAGCTAGTGGGTTCACTAGCTAGTGGGTTCATTAGCTGATGAACACAGCCTCATAGACTAACATCAACACTTGCTTAAATCATGTACAGAGTTCCATTTTAATTTTGCAATTTTGTGAAATCAACTCAGTGAATTATTTTCCTTGGATCAGTTCATGGAAGATAAGTGGTTCTACTTTACCTGAAAAATAAGTTATTCTATTTCATAAAGCTCACATTTACATACCATATAAAAATACGCCAAAGATGTACAAATTGCCCAAAATACAGATCCTGTCTTCACAGATTTCACCTGAAATTTAAAACGAAGCAATATGTTTACAAAAAGATATATTTTTAACTATGTTTACTGACTTTGAAGTATTGGACACGGTCTACAACATTTGCATGTAAAACAGGTATTGCAGTTTGTGTTTACTGCTTCATATCAAGTGAATGGACTCCAATCTGTATAGAATAGAACACTTGTTGATCGTCTGGGTGGCATAAACCAGCATTGGCTTTCAAAGTATGGACTTTGACAAATAAGGACTTCTGGCATAAAACTGAATTACTATTTACTACAGAGGTGGCAAATCCATTCAGATTTAATATATGTTCATGCCATCTTTGATACATGGACTAAGATTGGCAATTCTATACCTAAAGTGTAAACCACTTTAAAAAGCTGATCAGGCCTACAGTACTCTCTCATAAATTGCTGTGAGAAAACATTGGTGTGATACCACTAATGTAATATTGCCGTATCTGTCTGTGTTTCTCACTTGACTGAATACTTCAAAATTTGTGTATCTTCATTTTGCATTTTGATATTTCAACTTACCCTTGGTTAACTTTGTTCAAGGATAAAGTTGTACTTGAGAATGCTACTCTGAAGACATCAATTTAACAAACTATTTCATGAAATGCAGTCTGATATGAATGAGTTGCTGTTCTGAAGACATTTCAAAATCTTCAAGTTTTCAAATGAAAACTTTAACATCAGTTTATCTCACTAGCAATGCATTTACACAATCTTCACTCCCATGATGCATCATTCTGACCTTTAAACTTTATCTGATGGGAAGACATCACTTTGCCTTCACATCGCAATGTCTAGGACGTCATGAAGTATTAAATTATTCATTTCAGAAGAACAAACTTACCCATAAGAAATATGTAAACTGTAAGGCAAAGATTGCAATTCCTTCATTGTCAAAGGAGCCAGCCACAGATCTTGAGATGTACCCAGGCACTAAGAACAACAGAAATATCATGAGTTAAAAATGTTAACTCCAAACTGAGACTTATTTCCCCCTTATCCTGTCAGGTTGTGTACAGGGTACCTACATTTTTCAACAGAAAAGAAAATGTTTTGAGATAAAATTACAAATCATGAACATATCATGGTTTGTAGATCACATTGTAACTGGCCTGCCAAGAAAGTTTTGTGTCATTACTTGCATTTGCCACCAAAAATTTCAGGAAATGCCAGTAAAATTATGGAGAATACTATGTTTAAGCAGCTTAAAGTACAAAAATGTTTGCATTTGGTGAGTGAAATCTGTTACAGTTAACTTTCCTACACTGAACTGGAAATATATGACAGAGTATGTGAATGCTCTGTGTAATCTTCTGTCATTGAATTAAACAGTTGTGATCATCAAGTATCAAAAAATTATTTAAAAAGATCAATTCTCAGATATCAGCATTTTAAAGTGAAATTTTATTAGACTTTTGAAAAGAAAAATGACTTGGAATGTAATTGATCTTACCAATGGCAATAAATGCTGCAGCTAAAAGTCCAGCACTGGCATTCCATAGTTCTTTAGTTAACAAGTACGTAGCTAGAGCTGTTAAACCACTGATGTAGAAAACAAAATACAGAGTTTTATTGGACATTCTGTACTGTTCTACTCATTCAGTTTGACCGAGCAAGATAATTCACATCAACTTTTCACACAATCTGTTTAAACAGAATGATAACATTACATTATTACAATTCTTAAATTTCTATTTCTTTGGATCAGATCTGTCTTTACATGAAGAAAAATAATTCACTTGTAATCAAAGACAATTTGTGTTGTGACATTTCATACTGTGCCTTAGAGGGTACACATACCACTGGGTAAATCTTTCTAAACAATTCCATCTGTCCACGTATAATGTATCATGTCAATCTGTCAACATGAATTTTGCCGTATTTGAAATCTGTTGGCTATCAGCGCTTTGCTTTTTAGTCATTTCAGATTTCTGAACTAAATGACAGCAAAATTTCAAATTTTCTTCAAAAATACTAAACTATCAGTTTTGAGGTTTAAGGCAAGTCCATGTTTTGTCAACAGATTGACAATACAGATTCATTTTATAGACAAAGATTTCTTCAAAACCTCACTTCATGAAACTGTTCCTTAAATTTTAAGATGACTAATTCTCTAAATGCATGGATTACTGGCTGACAACACTCAGCAATACGCCAGATATCAACAGGGGCAGACGTTAAATGCAAAACAGACCATATATTTAGTAATATGCCATTGTATATATTATTGATGACCAAAGTTGTCTATTAAACTATTACTAACAAAAACAGTGTTTAATTTATCAAAACTTTCATAACACAGTCACAAGACAAGCAGTGATATTTCACATCTATTATTTCATGGCTGTCTCGGCAATTTTCTTAAGTTTCATAATTTCTAACACTGGTAATGACAAAGGCTATTTTTATCAAACTTGTAACCTTGGCAACCATTACAAGACTACTCATACCAATATATAAGTGGGGCAATTGATATTCAAAAGAATTCATTGATTTTGTTTCCATAAAAAGGAATGTAATAATCTGAACCTGAACACTTTCACATCGCTCAAAGAAAGCATTCTGAAAGATGAGTTTTATGCTGAAAGTTACTGTTTTCAACTCAACTCAATCTCTTGTCCGTGTTATCACATGACTGGTAAAGCAACCCATCATGCAGCTAATTACTTACATCAACAATCATTGTTCTTGGTGCTACAGGGCCGTGCCACAATGAGGCAAACTCAAGCAAGAACTTCTAGATCACATAAAATGACTGAGCTTTGATTTTATTATATACTAGATGATCTACTAATTATAATGATCCAATACATCACTGGCATTTTAGATGAATAGTGTGACTGAAAATACATCAATCTTACCTGAATAACGGTGCTAAAAATACACACATATCTCTTATATGCACTGGTATGTTCAGCGTGTTTAAAACCCAGTGTATACTTCCAGCAGTCACCATTAACCCTGGATACACCTTGCAAAAACAAATGGAATTTGAAAATTTTGCTTCATTGCAAATGTTTTTTTTAAGTTCCTTGTTAGTTATACGTAAATTTGTCAACATTTCATGAAAGGCCAATCTGTTCTGTTCATTTACAGCAAATTATTCGTGAAACAACTGACACAATGCCTTACATCTGTTTTACACATCTCAGAGTTTAGATTGATTGATTGATCTCCGAGTTTTTCTTTTGCAGCTTAATAATACTAGGGTGAAAAAAGAAGTTTTGCGATTTATCAATCAATCAACAAGTTCCAAATTAAAAACTTTGTTACAAAACACAGGTATGTTATTCTGGCCACTTATTGGGTCAATAATTAATGAATCAAGATCTGAGTTTGGTTTTATGAAGGTATTCAATGTTTTAATTGATGCTACGTATTCTTGGGTTTTTTCCCAACATTTGTCAGCATATGGTGGATATGGAACTTAGCACAGCAGTAAAATGTCACAATGTTTTAACCATACTGTGTGTTCCATATGCAGTAACCACACTGTGTGTTCCATATGCAGTGACCACATCATATATTCTGCATTACACTGAATAATGCTATGAATCACGGGAATATGACAGTTGTAAAATCAGATTTTGAGATACATGTTTATACATGACAAAATATTTTCTTGCAACCATGACAACCACTGCACTATGTGATGTAAAGAAGTATGCTTCAGAAACATAGTTGCCGGAATATGCACGCTGTATGAGAATATCATGGCATATTGATTTTGTGTTCAATTTTTGAAGTAGTTTTCACGGCTCATCTGCCACCATTTGTTAATTCCAGCATTAATTGTGACACAAACTTGAAAACAAAACACAGCATGTTCATAATAAAATACACAACAGGAGGCAAATTAAGATATCATTATCATAAATTGTTAAACAATAATCTTGTGAGCTCTACTGACCATGCTGAGACTTTATTTTCAAAAAACAATGTACGCATTTACCCCATTTGTATTTTGTAATCTGTTATAATGCTGTACTACAGACACTCACTGGTATTCATTTAACATCATAATAACAAAATGTATTATAATTTATATACAGATACACACTTGGGGTAGGGGTTGGGTGGTGCCGCCCAGGTTTGAAACAATTGTTCATATATATTCCAAAAAATATGGCACATTGCTAGGGATTTGCTTGACAAATTGGGGGAATTTTCACCTTTATTCTGTTGCATGTGAAGGTTCCCCTAAAGCATGGGATATTTGTTTTGTTATCAACCAATGTTTAGGGGTTATTTTTTATGAAAAAATGACCCATATTTTGGGATTTTTTTCGCAAAAAAGTGACCCATTCTGGCGGCACATACACGTACACCTTTCCTACAGGAGTAAACTATCCCATCCCCGGCACACACTATGTTGTACTACAGCAGTATCTGTTACTTACTGTACCACCAACAATTCTTCCAAGTGGATACCATGCTCTCTCATCAAACCAATTCAAAAAGTTATAAAAGCCATGAGACACAAGGTGATGTGTGGATCGATAGTTGAACCTACAAATTAATCCAAACAATGAACAAAGTTATAACTATCACATTGGAGATAGAGTTGCATTTTATGTACGGTACAGACAGACTGTAAATATCCAATTTTTCATGTAAACAATTACGTACAAAAAGTGCCATGATTGGTCTAGATTGAGTTTCAGTGCTTAGTGGGCAATCAGCAAGCGTACAGAAATCACTACCAATGACACGGCCATAGCAGACAAGATTTCAACATTTCTTTACGTTGAGAAATCAAGACATTTCTTTACAACATAAAACAGTGGGTGCATAATATTGATGAGTTATCAATCTATCACTACTCAGGTGATCTTACCAACTCACTCATGTAAACCTTCAGAAAATTGTTATCTAAAACTGAGAACAACCTTTCGTATACCTGATAGAAGTGGCATTGAGATGATAACATTTGGAGTTGTTGCGGGATGTTATGTCATGATGTACAAAGACCAGTCATTCTATTGGTCGATTCTATAATGATATACTACAGACAGAGGAGTAGAAAACTAGTCTATTGGCAGATCCTATAATGATATACCATAGACAGAGGAGTAAAAAACAAGTCTGTGGAGATATTATTCTGTTCTAGTCCAATAAATCTACATGGACAAATAAATTGTTCAGTGATATTTGAAAAGACTACAAAAGCTGCAGCATGTGATCAACGTGCAGCATTTGGTTGACAATACAAATGTCAGCAATTCTAGTATTTATGATGGGCAAGTAAATGTCAGGTGGTTTGGACAAAGTCTCAAATTTTACTGATGTGATCACAATCATTATTCATGTAACACCCAGTGTGCTTACAGCGAAGCAATTTAAAATATTGCCTTGAATTATTAAAGAGGGTATTTGTAATCTCAGTAACTTTGCCATTTTTACATCAAAACTATTTTAGCCACAAACATCAAACAACAAAATAGTACACATCATGTCACATATAGCTAAAGATACCTACAACCACGCACGGTCCCTCCACAAATTTTGTGGAGGGACTGTGAACCACGCTATAACATAGTATAACACAAGTCATGCATGGACTACCTGTGTACCTGTGACCCTTAGGCTTTATCATGGACGCCAATGGATGCACAGTGCTTGCAATTTACTTGGAAAGCATACAAGTATATCAAATAAAGAGACGAAACAAAACCGGTTGAACACATATTTCCTGCCTGAAGGACTCCATATACAGTCAGACGTGAAGGCTTGTAAGTATGATACTAGTACGATTAAAATTACAATAAAAATTAAAATAATTTTCTCGGGGCATTCGATCAAATTTACTAACTCCAAACTGGACCCTTGGAAAAGCGAAGATTTTGTTTGTCAGAATTTAAGATGACATTTAAATGCACCATATCTTCATATTTACCAAAATGAGTATCGGTATCAGTACGCCCCCTCTACGCTATTATCACCAGCCTACAACTAATAATGGGTTCAATCACACACATCGTGTACAGCAACACCGGCGCCCATGCCTGCATTCAGTATACACGTACAAAAGGCCCGGCGCGGTACACAACACGGCCTGACATGACAATGATAACTCACCATGGGTCGAATTCATGGATGATACTCTCGAATCGTATGACTGCAAACAATCTCGAAGAAAATCCAACTAAGCATGCTAGCGCAAGAACGAAGAATGTGAGAAGGCCAAGCCAACCCCCAGGATTTCCGAGCGAACCACGGATGTCATGCTTTCCTTTACTGTCAGTATCCGCCATCTTGAGTGAACAGCGCCATCAGCGGAGCAAGTGTGTAGTTGACCAATCAGAGCAGCCCACGTGAAAGCCGTAGATTATACATGCCAGAACGAAAATATGAAACTAAAAAAATATGAAACTGTAATATTATATTTTGTACTCATTTTATTGCGGAATGAAAATTTGTCTTTCACTCGTCACTGAGGCAATATAAATAATGCAAGCGTACGAGTAAAAACAATACATCCTAATATTTTCAGGAATAAATTGAAATTTCAAACATGAATAGTAGTACGAAAAAATCCTTTCCAAAGGATGATTTTTATTGATACAGGAATTACCTGTCTACTTCAATTAATCTTTTCTTGTAAAGTCACTGCTGCTGATACAGAATACAGGAGCAGTTCTTAAATTAAATTAAGCCAAACAAAGCATTTTGATGACCGGTGTGGGGAGGAAAGCAGGGGATATTCTCTCCTGATGCTGAACTTTTGCAAATATTGAAATTGTGTCATTCGGTGAAATCACAGGGAATTGAGTAATCTTGTTGTTGTTGTTGTTGTTGTTGATGGTGATGATAATGATGGATGATGACGATAATAAAAAATATTAAAAAACAATGTGTCATTCCTTGCTGTTGATTGTCGATGTTGTAGATAATTGTAAAAGAAAACTGTAATCGTGGCAAAACAACGACGTAGGTCACCCAACGTTTTTTGCCACGATTACAGTTTTCTTTTACAATTATCTACAACATCGACAAACAACAGCAAGGAATGACACATTGTTTTTTAATATTTTTTATTATCGTAATCATCATCATCATCATCACCATCAACAACAACAATAACAACAACAACAACAACAACAACAACAACAACAAGATTACTCAATTCCCTGTGGTGAAATGTTGAAATTGTGTCATTCGGTGATAGCTACAAGACTAAATCATATTTCACCTCTGCTGGCCCAGTACAACTCTAACCCTAATATCCTGCCAAGTCCATGTCACCATGATACCCTTGGTTAAAACCATTGAGAAAATAAACTATAACATTTGTATTTGAACAAATTTTTGAGACTTGAAAATTTGAATTTTGGCCTCTGAAACAATTAATGTAAATATAATTTTTACTGACCATGCCAAGGAACTCAAAATAGTCCTGGTTTTGGCTATAAATGCTGCTGCTTAGACTGGACTTGGCTAATGGGATGTTTAGGTGTTGCCAGGTGTTGCCATGCAGGATAAGGACTCAAGCTGTGTATGCATCATATGAACTTTTTATATTTTAAAAAACTGATTCAATATCAGTTTGCCAGGTATTCTCTACCAGTGAAATGCAACAAAAGGAAGCATTTTGCTTTGAGCTAGAAAATCCATGAAAGGGACGGTTCGAAGCTAGTCTGTGTGTTAATAGTCGCTGAGTGTTCAATGAGACCGGTCAGACAGTTGTACGACAGTGAATGCACTGAGTCATGTCAGGAGGGGGTCTCCCTTCCTGATATAGAAACTGTTGAAAATTTGGTGTTAAATAACATATATGGTGACTCTTAGAATCTAAAAATTGTGACTTTTTTAAACTAATCTCATGCCTCCCCCCCCATTTAAATGGCTCAATCCATTACTTAATAAAATGTGAATATGCATTCAATCAATCTCACTTCAATTTTACAGAAAATGTATGTGCCTGATATTTCCCATATTAGAGGTGGTAGAGGTGCTTAGCAAGTATATGTACGATACAGAAATGTGTTTTAATTCTCTTAACGTAAAGAACTGATTTAGTAGCATCAACCGTCTTCTTCAATACACTGTAAAGACAGTTGGAGACTTTGCAGATAAATTACTGAAACAAAGTTTGGATGAGCTTTTGAAAGGCTTTGGAATTATCAGCATTTTTCATTCTACAATTTCTGCGATTTCTGATTCACATACAATGTAGTCAAGGCTCTTCACACACTATCTTTATGCAGTGTCTGGTTCAATGCTCCAATGAGAATTTATGATTTTTTCATAATTTGCAAGTGTGTGTTGTTCATCACAATATCAGTCACGGTGTACATAGACTATCAGTTCAATTCAGACGCAAATTATAATACAGCCTCCAAAATCCACCATGTTAATGTACAAATTGATAGTACTAACAAGCTAGGGAGCCTTATGAATATATTTGTATAAGCTAGGGAGCCTTTAACAAGGAATTGTTTTTTGCGCAGCCATTGACATGTACACAGAACTACCATACAGAAAACATTCATCACTACCATACAGAAAAACATTCATCACTAACTACCATACAGAAACATTCATTCAACAGATGAGGCTGCTGATCCTTTGTAAATGTTGAAGGCCAGGGAAAGTTATTTTGTAGCTATGAATATACATTTTAAAATACTGCAGCCTCTGCCCCTTGGAACAGCCACAAAAAATTCAGAACAAGGAAATTATTTGATAATTTATTCTTTTATTCATCACATTCCTCTAGTATCAGTGGAAATCTTAATTAACAATGAAAGCAGTAATACATACATTTCAGACCAGAATATGTTAATGAAGGATGGTTAACTGTGAACACTACAAGTAAGGAATATCTGCTCTCTGTTTCATTGGAAAAAATATCATGAGTTTAGCACGATAGAGCACCGTACTTACATTCACCAAAAGATTTTGACAATGTTTGGTTTTTGTTTTGTTCTGTATTGCTATATCCATCTTTGAGATAACAACCTAGCAGTTTCCTGAAAGTTTCATCATTTCACCTTTGAAAAGTCAGACACACCTTAGTTTCATGATCCTGAGTCTGCGTCTCAACATAGCAAAGAATAGACCCAAGCCCATTTGTTTAACCCTGTGAGAGCTGTAATTTTTCCCACCAAAATTTTAGTGCATTTTACCAATTGTTGTAAATTTTTTGTAATTTTTTTAAAATTATGGCCAAATGGACATAACATTTCATCAGCTACAGCTTTTAATCAAAATTCTTGCAAAAAATCTGAAAAAAATTGGCTATGGTATATTTTAGAAAGGCAAAAAAAAATTGATTTTGGCGCTCAAAAGGCTTAATTTACTGCATGTCTGCATGGTAAAGTTGCACATTGAACACAAGAGGCATCTACTTAGGTGGTTTCTGACTGTTGTATAGTGATGTCAGTATTCCACAAGTATACATGCTTTTTTAGTTCCTCCACACTTTATTGTCACAAACATAATAAGACCCCATTAGGCATACGTTGTCAGAACCAGTGAATATATGAGAAATATGGTGGTCAATAAGACTTTAACATGAAAGTGGTACTATGCTTTTTACGGTATTATGACAGAATCAGTTCACTGCTGAGGACATGAAGATGTAACATATTTATGGAGACACTGTGAAAAGTGCAGAGCCAGCAGTTCAACATAATACCAGTATTCTTTGTAATGAAAGCATACCTGGCCAATATATCTGTCAATCTAGCAGAGAGACAATTTATCATGTTTTTTTTAATGGCTTTTTATACCGTTTGTTGTAAAGGTTTAACAACTACCACTATACCATCACTTGCTGAATATAAAATGCTGTCAAAATAATAGTTTTAAGTAGTGTGCATGAAAACTTGATATGCAGGATTTACGTATTTCTGGCACTGAAGTATTTATTATCATTGTAGTCTTTCAAGAATATATAATGTGATAACTTGATAACTTGAGAAACTAACATTGGTAGACTACGGAATGAAAGTACAATTCATAACTATTACAACACAGACACCTAACATTGCAAACATTCCATTCCCAGTGTTTAGATTACCTGTCAAACACCTGTATCAGAGTTCAGTTCAAAAAGAGAAGACTACAGCCTGATTAAGAAATTTATAAACTATCAGTTCTTTATTTTCTCCAATGAGACATTCTCGCTTTCAACAGCTGCAGGCTTGTTTCTATTGGTCCTGTGCCATTCTGCAAACAAGTAGTTTAACTACTTCTACCACTAGAGGGCAGTGCAATGGGGATCAGTTACTATTGAACCTCACAAAGATAACATAGCTAAAGAAACAGAAATTACAAAGATGTGCTGGATAAGGGCTCAACAAGTGATTTCTCATCAGCGATCAGAAGCAAATCAACTTTTAAATTCTTTGCATTAGTTTTGAAGTTCTAAGAAGTCATGTGACATCTTAATCTTGATGGACAGTTGACCTGATGTAGTACACCTACCAGTCAAACGTTGCACCCCTTTCCAATGGTGAAATTAAGTTCTACAAAATTCAATGCATTGGTCACAAAGCTTACCATAGTCTTCTTAATGTATGTGCTTTGCTTGTGGAATTCAATATCTCCACACCTTCAGGATAATTCACACACTTGGCAATTTTAAGGGCTTTAAAACTGCCGACCTATGTCATCCATAACAGGATTTTTTTGATAACAAATTCATTGTACACTTCTTATTGTCAATTGTTACGAATTAATGTTAAAGCCGCACTTTTCAATCCCAGGTTCTCGCATTAGTTGAGTTCTCCTCCCAGTCAAACACCTGGCCAGTACGGTGTTTGATTTCTATAACATCAATTACACAAACTGATCTCAACCTTTTGTCACCTTTTGCTAATCCTGCAAACAGGGTTTATACAAGCGTTTGATTGACGGTCAGTTCAAATCGCCAACAGTCATTGATTCCCTACCACCAACGCTCGAATTTCTTTAAAATTGTCTTCCAGTCGCGTTAGACTTTGAATATAACCACAGAGTTCGATCGGCAGCAACTTTGCGCTGACCGCTGGGCAGTTTGTTTGCATTTATGCGGCCGGGGAAAACTAAAATGTGGCATTTTCTGGAGCGTGTGCCCCGCGTGTTGCTGTTTGGTGTCCATTTACACAATGAACGCCGCCATAGCTTCGCTTCCTCCTTTAAAGGGAGGCTCCGCCTTTAAGCCTTTGAGATATTGTATTATTAATGCACCATACAAGAAATAAAGATTATTTTTATTTATATTGAAACAAAGATAGCCTTCACAATGACATTGCACCTTGTTGGAAACTCCCTTAACATTGACTGAATCAAAGCCACATCAGAAATTTCTGAATTGTGTGAAGTACAAACTTAATGGATTACTTATAGAAATGGGGGGGGGGGGGTATGTTTTGTTGTAGGTTTGGTTTATTTCAAGGAAGATCAAGTTAGAGTCCAACTTGAAAACATAACGTACATTTTGTTAAAGCCCTTGTAGCTGCTGCAACTCTTGAAATTTGTCGAGCTGAAAAAGATTTTTTTCTCTCTGGTTTTTCTTTAAATTCTACAGATTTAAAGGATATAATCTTTAACCACTGAAAAATTGGACAGTTAAAATTTTCACCGTTTTGATTTCCCGTCATTTTTAAAAATTGGTAATATTACAAAGAAAACATGGCATATGGTGTCACAGTGGAAAACATTCAGCACTATGCATTATATTGGACTACTCTGTTGTTTCTGTGAAGATTCCAATGCATATATGCACTGCCTACTGTGTTTTTGCTTTATTTGCATGGGGGGCGCCATTTTATGTTTGGGCAAACATTTATTATTTATATTGCTCAAAATTGCACATGTAGTCCCAGTGGACAGTTTATTATACTTGTATAAACACCCCTCAATGAGTACATTCCCATGAACTTGTTTTAGTTTGGAAGTAAAATCACAAAAATAATGCGAAAAAGATACAGCTATCGGGCCTTTAAATACATAAAACATGTTTGCAAGATTTGAGATTTCGTAGGATTTACTATAAACCAACCTTTTTTTGGATTGAACTGTCAAAAGATTCATACCTTATGGAAGTATACAGTGTCCCTAAGTACAGAACAGCCTTTCCTTACAGTTCATTGGTACTGTAGCACTACTCTTTAGAGCATACCATCGGCAAAACATTGTTAGACCATACCATTTGGTTCAGACATAGACAGGAAAATAAATGTTGGAAGACCGTTCTTGGCAAGAAAACTATCAAACATCACTGAAATGTTTGTCTGTATGCAGTGGTGGTCCATTAAATACATTTGATAAACAAGATTTCATAATTTGAATCAAGTGATAACTAAAAATCCCCACACACTTACATTTTCTTGATGTCCGTTGGAGTAACATATTGATGTTGGTATTCATGGGAGTAAAGTACTAGTAAAACTTATAATTTAACTAGAAAGCATTTGCAAGCAAAAGCGAAGTTCCAGAGACCAGAGCAGCGGAAGAAACAAGAGAATGTGTGACAAAGATAGGTGCAGAATGAAAGAGTGCTTTGGATTTTAATATTCAGGCTGATAGCAGTAAACACCATTGATAATACAACTAAAAGCAAGGCATCCGGGGAATTACAGTACACAGATTAAAATGCCTACATGTACGGTAAAAACGCAACAGATACATACGGGGGCGACGACGCACGGAAATGTTTATCAGACGACATTCTCGCGAGCCAGAGCAATAATTTTCGCTCCGCTGACCTACGCAAAAATCAATCGCTTGACGGGTAGCGCTGAGTTGTTGCCGTAAAGAGGCGTGTCATTTACGACGATGATCAGACGAGAGGAAACATCGGACCTAGGCCGTTGAAATTGAGCCACATGCATTTTCATTTGATTAAAAGCACAGACTAAAACAATTTTCATTGCTATGTTCGCTGTTTTCACAAGATACTGACCATTTGATCTTGGAAAGTTGAGTTGCTTTTACGTGCAGCCAACGCATGCCGGTGCATGACAGACAGTACGTTCACTATGAATGCCTAGCTCTGCATGGCAGGGCTGTGTGTTACCGGCGTTAAACGGCCTCCCACCACAGCCCCGCAGACTGATATAGGAAAAACCGCTGGTGGCTCCTCAGAAATACGGCGGGCAGTTTCTCCGCCAAAACAGCCGATTTTGAGTCCAAATTTTGCATTGATCATCGTTTTCGAGCACACCCACCTCGCCTAGGTACACGATGTGCCCAGCCGCGCTTGTAAACTTAGGGAAAGGCTACTTTTCTGTCTCTGTGCGAGCGAGGCGATCGATACGCCGCCATGTTGTTTCATGAGCATTCGGGCGAAACAGTATAGCCACGTACGGCGAGTATTTAGAGAAAAATAAAATCAAAAAGCAACAAAAAACAAAGCGAAATAAAGCTAGAATTATTAATAACTGAACGCAATATGATAGTTGAGCAATGCCAAATAAAAATAAATAAACAAACAAGAAATGCCCGTAAAACCCGTCCGAGCTGAGCGATGACGTCATAAGCGTGTCGCAATGCATTCTGGGTAATTAAGGTAAAATTTGTGTATAGCATGTTCTATGGTAGTAAAACCGGAAAGGAAAGAAAGAAGAAAGAAAGAAAGAAGGAAAGTGAGCAAAAACTAACAGTTCCAGAGCTGGTCTCTGAACTAATAAACAACATTTGCGTCAAAGGATGCACGCTGTCAGCAAGCTCCTCAATATGTTCTCTGAGCAGTTTTTACCAATTTACAGAATACAACCATATCAGATTTAATCTATCCTGCAAATTTGATCACATTGCCGTGTAGAGACTGTTTAGAGCACAAAGGGTTTACGGAGACAAGGTCCACTTGACATAATTCTCATGTTGTTCTCCTCTCTGTATATTATTGACTTTTCATCAATCTTGTCAGCTCTACTCTCACAGTCTGTATGATCACCTATGTCAATACACTGCTGATATGATGTATGCCATGTACATTAACCCTTTGAGTGCCATCGTCAATTTTTGTCCCCTTCATAAAATTTAACCCGAACAATGTTTTTCAGACCCAGACAAATCTTCCCGCCGATTTTCTCCAAAATTTTGATCAAAAACTGAAGTCAATGGAAAGCGTTATCTATTTGGTCCAGAATTATCAAAAATAGCGTCAATGACACTGTAGCTCCCATCCTGGACTATTTAGTGTTTGTTCTCTGGTCAGATATTTGAACATGTGTGAAAGGGATAAAGTGCATGAAGTGAAAATACTTAAATGTAATGTACTGGAGATAGTGAAATATGTTTAATGTATTTATTCAGAATATAAAATGGAAAAACTACAGAATTAGAATATCGTATACTGTGATACAACCATTAACTAAACAAGTCATTGACAATGACAGTCCCCACTTGTAATAGGAGTATTAGTCTTGATGGGGCAGGGAAATGTGGTCATTAAGAAGTATCACTGGAGTGTATATGTTGAGATCTATGGGCAAATAGGTCTATGTCATTGTTCCCAATTTGAAACACATGGGGCATGTCTAAGTTATGGTTCTAAATCGGGAAAAAAGATCAGACCTCTAGCAGTATTGGCCAGCCAAGAAATACATATGCGCATAATAAATGAGGTACAAGATGTGACATCTTAAGGTCTAATATCCTATCAAAATTGGAGGGTATAGAACTTGTGGTTACTGAGATATGCATATATATGTATAATCAAGGTCAAAGGTCATTGAGGTTACATGACATTTTGAAAAAAAAATTATATTGCTAATTAATCCCTATATGCCAAAAAATCAGACCTCTAGCTCTATTCACTTGCCCAGAATTAGATGTGTGCAAAATTAATGAGGTAAAGCATGTGTTGTCATAAGGTCTCCCATCCTACTAAATACAAAGGACATAGCACTTGTAGTTACTTATTTATTGACATAAACATATATTTTAGATAAAAGGTCATCAAGGTCACATGACATTTGGTCAAAAAATTTCTCTTCTATAGTTATCCCTATATACCAAAAATCAGACATCCAGCTCTATTGGCTTGCTCAGAATGAGATATGTGCATATTAATGAGCTACAATATGTGGCATCATAAGGTGTCCAATCATACCAGATATGAAGGGTGTAGCACTTGTGGTTACTGAGTAATGGACAAATATGTATATTTGAGGTCAAAGGTCACCGAGGTCACATTACATTTGTCAAAAAAATTCTCTCCTATAGTTATCCCTATATATCAAAATCAGACCTCTGGCTCTATTGGCTTGCTCAAAATTAGATATGCACATAATTAATGAGGTACAATATGTGGCATCATAAGGTGTCCCATCATACTATACATGAAGGATGTAGCACTTGTGGTTACTGAGTTATGGACAAATATGTATATTTGAGGTCAAAGGTCACCGAAGTCATGTCACATTTTGTCAAAAAAATTGTATTGCTAGGTTATCCCTATATACCAAATATAGTTATCAAAACAAACCACCAATTGTATGAAACATGGGCCTAAATACAGACAGACTGACATTCACAGACTGGCACAGAGTGATGACATTGACCCCAAGTGTGCCTTGGCCCATGGAGAGTGATAAAGATATAACAAAAAGCTGAATGTAATGATAAAATAGTTAAGTATAGGCCTACAGACACTGAGGGTGAATATGTTACAGCAATTTGATTAGTTTCTTTTCATTTTCTACTTCTGTGATAATTTTTAAGACAATCAAACTGCAAGGCAGTTTAATATTTAATTGACATAATTTAATTTAATATTAATATTTAATTATTTTATATAATTTAATTGACATACATGTTATCTGTACAAGCACACAGCAAACTGTTCTTGATTTTTCATTTACAATATTTGACATAGACTGAAATACATAACATGCAACAAATATTTACATTTTGCCCATGCACCAGTACATGGAGAGATTTCAACATGCAATCATTAACTCAGAAACCCTATAGGGAAAAGTAAACATTGTTTTCTTCCAGAACAGCTGGTATATCCACATCTGGAGCAACTTACAAAGTTAACCAATTACACAGGATGATGACACAAGAGATAAAGTTAAACTGTGGTGAACTTGACTATTCCTTTCAAATCCTTACCTAACTTGATTGACATCTTAAACTAAAATACACTGCATGTTTAATGGCACACAAAAATACATCAGGGTGTACCATTTGATAAAAGAGGTTGTCTGGAAGATTGATGAGGAACATCTTTTTTATCCGATACACTGTACATTCTTTTTTTCCCACTATCCCACCTTTGTGGCTGATTTTTTTATTGACATTTGTTTGGATTTTTTTCAAAATCTGCCAGGACCCCCCCCCCCCCCCTTCCATCACTCTTTAACATTGAAAAAACTTTGAATATATTTGTTGGAAACCACACCTGCTAAAATCACCTCAGCTATGTTTTCTCATTATTTTTTACCGCATTTCAACACCAAATACAGTTTACCATTTCAAATGCTTACTGAATCACAACATTATCTTAAACATAGGGCCAATGTCCCTGAAGCTACTATAGACATGGATACAAAATTAAGTATTTCCTGACTGTATGAAATCATCTCACTAAGGTCATCCTAGGGACCTGTTAACCAAATATTAAAGCTGTCTGACCAGTGGTTTTGAAAAAAACAAGCGACCCAATAGTCGACAGAGCTCTGCTGTGTTATGTAGAGAGCAACTTTTTGTGACATATGTATTGATGAAGATGGTTGAGATCTTTGATAGCTCATTTCAGGATGGCCTGACCTAAAATGGCAACATTAGCTGCAAATATACAAAATTGATGATTTCATCATAATTATGTATAAAAATGTATACAAAATATCAAAGCTATCACATGAGTAACTTTTGAGAAACAAATATTTTGACCAAAAATGGCAAAAATTGACCCAAAAATACAAAAATTGAAGATTTCATCAAATTTCACTATATCACACTAGGAGAACCCCAGGAACCTGTATACCAAATATCAAAGGCATCAGACAAGTAGTTTTGAGAAACACATTTTTTGACCAAAAATGTCAAAAATTGCACCAAAAATACAAAATTGCAGATTTCATCATATATTCTATATATCATATTTAGTTTATCTGTAGGAACCTGTATACCAAATATCAAAGCTGTCAGACGAGCGGTTTTGATGAAATAAATTTTTGACCAAAAATGACAAAAAAATTCCTTAAAAATACAGATTTGCATATTTCATCACAATTTGAACAAATCCAAATTTGGTTATCCCTAGGGACCTGTATACCAAATATCAAAGCTGTCAGACGAGCGGTTTTGATGAAATAAATTTTTGACCAAAAATGACAAAAAATTCCTTAAAAATACAGATTTGCATATTTCATCACAATTTGAACAAATCCAATTTGGGTTATCCCTAGGGAGCTGTATACCAAATATCAAAGCTGTCTGACCAGCGGTTCATGAAGAAGAAGATTTTTTACCAAAAACGCCTTTTTTGGCACTAATTTGTATATTTTCAACAATATCAAAAAATCAAAAAAAGCGCAATTATTTCAGGTCAGCCCAAAGTACTTACATGCTAATTTTTTATGTAATCTGCTCAGTGGTTATTGAGATTTTCAATTTTGACTGTTTTTACATTTTTCACTTAATTTGCATATTTTGGCAATGACAACTTCATTTGAACAAAATCTCATCTACAGCCCATCATCCATGTACACACCAAATATCAAGATGAAATGTGCAGCGGTTTTGGAGTTTTTGATGTTGACGGACAGACATACAGACATACAGACGTACAGACATACAGACATACATACATACAGACATTTCCCTAGCCTATAAGAATAGCTTCCATTGCCATATATACATATGGCTATGGGAGCTAAAAATTACAGAAAAATTCACTAATAATTAGTCAAATGTTGCACTAAATTTTTGATAAGAAAAATTACAGCACTCAAAGGGCTAAACAATGTCACTGAAATGAATTTAGAGCTAGAAGAACGGCAGTAGAGATCTGATGAATGACTGTACCACACAATCATTTCAGAAAGCAGAACGATATGACCAAATTCCAACACCAAAAACAAGAAGTGAAAATTTGTAAAGACTGAAATTTTTTTAATAGTAAATGAAAGGAATCAATCCTTTGATGCCAAGAAGGCAGTAAAAAATGAAGATTTAACATTATCTGCATTCTTTTTATCTCAAAAGATTTCATTAAGCAAGGCTAAAGTTACTAAATTCTGTGTCTCTGCATGATGGGCATTCTGAAGTTTTCATGGAAACAAAAACATATTCAATCAGACTTCACAAAGTAGCTTTTCAGTCTACAAATCTTTGTTCACAAATTTTGTAAATTGTTAGTTGGTATAAAAGAATGTGCCTAGAAAGAGAATGAATTGAACTTTTTCTTAAACTTTCCTGAATGAAGTTTTCAACCAATTAACCAATACAATCAATGTTTTCAACCAATGTAATTACATGACTGCTAGAGAAACATATTACTCACTATTTACTGATATTTGACTTTCAAAATGGCCGCTATCACGGTGTTATCTCTAGAGGCAAAGTTCAATTTTTGATTTTCATAAAACTAAGCCATTGAAGAGCTTCAACCTATCACCACAATGGTTTGGTCCAAACCCATTGTTATCAATGGTGGGTGTGGACCTGTTTACAGGGAATTGGGGGTGAATGGGTTAAAATGAGCCCCAGTGAGGGGTAGACCAGAGAACAATAAATGTGAACATTTAAGAGTCCGAGTATCTGTTCCCAAGGCGCATTCTACCTTGAAACCTATGCATGCCTGCATGTCACTATGAAATGTAAATTTAGCAGTGAAACACAGTAGTTTCCTGATTTTTGAATAGGCACTTCTATCGCATGAAAATTATCAAGTGTAAATAATCCTCCACATGTAAATTTTCTAGGTTTTGAACTGCTGAACTCTCAGGGATGCAAAGTGGCCTACTGACCAATATGAAAATACACATACTTCTTGGAAGCTGGAAGTACAGGTCTGGTCATCAAAGATATTGGTAGCCATCATCTTGGGCAAAGTACAATCAAGGTTGTATAAATCGAAACATCACCATTCAAAATATTTTTCAAGCATTCTACAATAAGAATAGCATGATGACAATTCCATTTTTGCGAGCGTCACGTCACATATTTAAGTCCATGGTGAAAACCAAAGCTTGTATATCAACTCAACAATTTGCATTTCAAGATTCCTTCTTTCATTTAGGATTAATAGCATGAGATGATCCAAAGAGACTATGAATTCTGGATTAAATCAGCCATTTGCTACCTAGGGCTGTGCAGTGTATGACAACACTGCTGTTTTTGACTTTGTAGAAGATGCTTGAAGGATTTTACAATAACTTTGGCGTACCCAGTGCCATTTATCCAGTGAACAGTCTACTCAAAATGAAAACAACAATTACATAATTTATTTCAAAAAAATCTCAATTTTTTCACAGCTGATTATGGTTTTCATGGGAAATTTTGACTTGTAATGGTCTCTTCATAACTAGGGTCAACAACACATTGCAGATGAATTTTCACTCTCTAATGCATCAGCTTTTATACTTCCAGGTAATATCTTCCCTAAAAGGTTCACACTTTGTAACCAGTCCTGAATAGACACGCCATTTGACTAGATGCATTAATATTTGATAGTGAACCATCGTCTCGATAGCAAACTTACCAGGATACAAATATTACTGTACAGCCAGAAAACTTCAGGATGAAAACTGCGGTCCTTTTAAAATTTCTGAAAAGTTCATTGAACCCTTTTAAAGTTAGTATTCTAAAGTCCATGGTCCACGATATACACCACTTTATTACCATGACAACTCACATACAATTGTTGTTGTCAAAAGTGACATGCAAGAAATGCAACATGTAGCAGGTTGGTGTGTTTGTACAGGTACACACCTCAATCCAATCAGACACAAAGATCTATGTCACCAGTATTGATTATAGGAGGGGTCAATCACAGTCTATCAGTCAATTATAGACAGTAGTGGCTAGGAACCCATATGAATTGTGTTAAAAGATGCTTGCCATGCCTTATGTACCCTGCAAGCTGAAATTTTCACTCAGGATTCCAGACTTGCCTTCAACCTAGGCGTTTCCTCCACCAGCTAAGTTTAATTTCAAAGCAGTAGTCTAGAAAGGTTAGTGATATAGTCAGTGGCATCTGTGAATAAAAATGGGATGACTTTGGACAAGTTATTATTCAAGATTTCAACACACACTGAAAATAATAAAGTACTGAATAGGTATTCTCTCAAGAAGACTTCAAAATTCAAAGTGAATGAAATATTCAGTGGCATTACACATCTCTATGTACTTTCCACAACAACAACATGATAGTGCATTATTGAATACCCATGACAAGTCTCAAGGTTTGGCTTTGTAATTTTAAAATAACATCTAGTGGTGCAAGCTTTGACAAAGATTTCATCTCTTTCAAACTATAGACAAAGTGTTCAGCGATCCAGAGCTGTTTGGCGGTTTATGTACCTTGGGTGAAAGATAATTACGGAAGAATTTACATGTATGAAGTCACTATGGATTAGCACACAAGTTTTTTCAGTCGGGATTATAAGGCAGTCGCATTTTATCAAAACCATTTTAGTCAGAGACTATTTTCTAGAAGTCAGTTCAACCGAGGACAACACAATTCATTTGGGTTCCTAACTACTAGTGTTTGACTTGACATCTATGACAAACCCAGAGAGAGAATAATCAAACAGTATTGATGATCTTTAGATATGTTGGAAATTTATAAATTGACATCAGGGAGTACATAACACTACTAGCTTTCTCCAGTCTTGGACATAGACAATAGATTACACGACCAAGATTGCTCTGGGAAAACTAATTTTGATGACTATTTTGTTTGTTACCAGAATTATGTACTTTGCAAAATGCTTTCTTGGTCAGCTTTGGTTTGCAACAAGTTGTGACATTGCTGACAGAATTCCAATTCAAAAGCAAGTTGGAACATCAAAGCTGACCAGTAATGTCAGTTATTGTTACAAGATAAAATTTCAATGAGAGCAAATATTGTGTTAAATGAAAAGTGTACTTAAACACTCATTTCTTATTATCGCAACTTCCGAAATATTACGTCTGATGTGTCTTATGGCCACACATTTACTCTAAGCATTACACTTCATATTACAGATTTGTGTCTGCAGGATCAAGGCGTGTACACTTCATATTACAGATTTGTGTCTGCAGGATCAGGGCGTGTACTGACATGTCTGTGTTGATGAACTCTACTACCTGCCTGCCACAACTGACGCTGATCTTGCATGTAACCTTTGACCTTTCTGAAATAGGAGAAAACCATGCAATTTGAAATATCAATACCTTTTAATGTCGTATCTCTAGAAAGCTAAATAACATCTCTATGCAAAGGTAAATAAAATAGCAAAAATCATGAAGTAGGATTGTGTTGGCCAGAGTCTCTCCATCAATGATGTCAGGTTCCTGGACTGTACATTGGCTATTTCAGACCAACTCTTTGAAACTGCATGCACTATTCCACATGTCACTCTTTACGTAATGTCTTTCCATTTGATGCATTTGATAGTCATCAATGCTGTGTATTTGATAGTCATCAATGCTGTGTATTTGATAGTCATCAATGCTGTGTATTTGATAGTCATCGATGCTGTGTATTTCAACACAATGGCATCTTTGTTATTGTGGAGGGTAGCAAATTTGGCGTCAGAATTAGTTTCAACCCCAGATATCTCACGATAAAATTTCACAACAATTACAGACTGTGTATCATGTCCACATTTCAATGGTTATATCATACTACCTGTTTACCAAATACCTCATTCTTATTTCAAACGGCGCCCTCTCCCACTTTCCAGCTTATCTGCCGCAACTCATGGCAATCCGCTCACTAGTGACAAATGTTGTCATCTTCATTGGGGCAGCAAGAGAGAAGAAAAATTCCCATAAGAATCACAACTCACTGCTATGTAGCATGCAATGCATTTTAAAGATGGCATGGCTTACTTTGCACTTATTTAATCCTGATGTTACTTTTAATGCTATAAACAGACGGCAAAGTTTGCATGAGGGAAAGAATGTCCCTCTATCATCGTTTCATCGACGAATCAGTTGCAGGCTAAATTCATGCACATCCAGTCAACTATCTTGTTCCAAATGACAATATTATCTCCAAATCTATATTTTCAGTATCATTTACATCGTTTCCATGTGAATTGTTTGATTTGGTAATTCTACACCAGTTTGGTTGCAATTTCTGATCACACACTGCTTGTAGGAATAGTGAATAGATTCAACAAATAAACAGAATTTTTCGTGTGAATAATCTCTTTAAATCATTGTCATGTCTATTATAGATAAACAGAAAGGTTGATGTGATTTCAGAGATCTTCTTTCTGACTAACACCTCTGCAAATGTCATTTCAAGAAAGCAACAATAGCATTTGACAGAAAACTGACATCTTTCTGAACAATAACTAAAAAAAATAATTATATATACTGCAAGTTAACAATCACAAGGTATGAATAAAACTGGTATCGAAGTCAATCATAAACACTGTCAAAATAACTGTTGTACACACAATGAATACTGAACAATGAAATCTGCAATGAAATGTGAATACTAAAACTTGTGAAAACCTTACCGAATAATAAATTGACTGCCAACATCACTCCATTTCATCACTTCAGCAAGTCCCTGCAATACACTGCACTGTGTTCTGAAAATAGAAATGAATCTATAGTATACCTTGCTTGAATGGCAACCAATCTAAAAGGAAAATAGAGTTAGAATTAGCCATCCTTCTTTAGTTATATAACTAGTTAACAGGACGGTAACTCGGGTTTTTTTTTCAATTTTTCTGTTGATCCATTGTTAAGGTTTACTGTTTTGTCTTTGCTTCTTCTCCGAACATATCAAATATGTTTACTGCCCTATACAGTAACATTCATATTCAAAGACTTCATTTCACTTATATTGATTTATCATCAACATCAAATGTGAAATTCTAAAATCTCAACAAGAATACTATTTGTACGCCTGGGAGTTTTTTTCACTGAATTTCCCCAGTAACCATAGCAACTCTTCCCGGATTTTGACTCGCTGGTTGCATATAGATATTCAGTTTTCCAGCATTTCCAACGGTGTCTTCGTTCAGAGCGTGTCTTGGTATTTGCCATGCCAGCACATTCAGAGCAGAACTCCACAGAAACAGTATCTTCAGAAACATGAAGACAAACTCCACCGCTGGTTCCTTTCTTCACAGTCCGTCGTCTTTTTGCTTTTGGTTCACTGCAGTCTCTCACAGCAAACGATGTTGTCAAGTTGAGGTCAGTTTTACCAATATTTTTCAGCAACTTAGAGAGGGTACTTTGATGGGCTAAGACGCTTTTCAAGTACATCACTTCCTCTTCCAAAGACTCGATCCTGCGTTTGAGTTCACCAGATTCACTTTTAAGTGTCCGGTTTTCGGCAGAAAGTTTGCAATTTTCAGACTCAAGTCCTTCTAGATACCGTTTCTTCTTTTGGCGATTTTCTCTGGCGGCGATGGCGTTTTTCCGGTTTCTCTGTACCAGTGAGGAACTATCAGAGTGACAGTCTGTTTTAGATTTCACGCCGGCTGATGATGTGATCTCCGCGGGTGGATTAATAACATCGACTGCATCCGAAGATGGGAAAGTCTCGATTTCGTTATCTTTAACAAGGAATTTCAGCAAATCTATGTCATCATCTTCTGAAATCAACGAATGGTGAGGTGAAATACCTTGATCTGACGACAAATCACACAGCATTGGGTCACTGTCGTTGGATGACATACTCGATTCACTTCGTTGTCGGGTGGCTGCTTTACCAAGCTGATCCAAATCGTCTGTAAAAAGTGTGTCCTCTTCTAAACACTTGTCAAGAGAGTCTATAAGGCAAGGTGTGTAGATATCAATCGCTGTATCTAATTCCAGATCAAACGACATCGTGCCTGTCCCGTAAACTTGTCAAATTGCAGAGTTTGTTCACAACAGAACTGTTCAACTTCAGGCGAGACAATCACACAGCCACGCTCAAACACTTGTCCTAAACTTATAGCACGATTGTTGTAGAGATCTTACTAATCGTTCTGATACACTGCTTAGCAAGAATTGTGGATACAAGAACGTGAACGGAGCCACAAATTTTGGATAGGAAAAGTTACCTTTCAGCGTCGGCTTCTCTTGACGAAATATATTTCAGTATGTGACACCATGCAGTAACTATTGCAACATATTGTATTCTGATTGGCCAATATTAAATCACATGGTTTGAATTCTCCCTGTTGATTGGTCAATTATTTTTAACCATGACGTTATTTCCATCTCACGAAAACGTTGTACTGACGTTTACCTGTTTACCGTTTTGACTTCTGCCACCTAGCCGAATCACCATGAGAAAATTAGTTCGTGATTACAACTATTCAGGTAAAAATAAGACAAAATTCGAATAATGTGAATACTGTAAAATTTGATCGTGGCTCTGCATTTGATTGCTAGACCAATGATAGGGGTGCTTAAATACCAAATTACAGTTCGGGTCTCGCGGTTGGATTCTGGTCGCAAGATGTTGCCACTGAAGAAGTAGTACGGTACACTCAATATTCTGTGGAGTCAGCGATCTCTGAGATAACAATACATTCCCCCCCCCCCCCCCCCCCCCCCCCCGTCGCAACCAAAAGGGGAAAGCGAAAGTTTGAAGTTTTGTTTCTTCTCCAACTGCTACCTGTATCTAACTAACGATAACTGGCCGTACTATACTATTTCTAAGCGTTTGTGGCGACACTATAGACTTGGTTCAACCACAGGCGTGATGTTTTCTGGGTAGTTTCTATAAGTGTAGTTTATTCTACGTTTGGACGTTCTTTTCCGTAGCCTAATTAGGCTACGGAAGAGAACGTCGAAACGTAGAATAAACTACACTTATAGAAACTACCCAGAAAACATCACGCCTGTGGTTCAAGTCAGTGAATTTCTAAAAAATAAAATCATTTGAAGTAGTTTCTCATGCATGTGTCTCTCTCATGTGTTAATTTGAATTTGGCAGCCCAGGGTTTCCCAACGATTGAACGCGTTTAATACCTTTGAGTCTGCGCAGTCGTGAGTTTTATAGTTTCGCCGTCATTTTTATAAACGATATCGATGACAATATTCATGCTCGTCTGAAAAAATTTGCCTATGACACAAAGATTTATAGAGAAATTCAAAGCTTTAATGATCACGTAATGTTGCAGAGGGATTTGGATCATCTAGTGGACTGGTCTAATAAATGGTTGATGAAATTTAATATTGACAAGTGCAAAGTTATCCATGTTGGACGTGATAATCCCAAATGGAATTATGAAATGGGCAATGTGCTTTTGGAAGAAGTTGAGGAAGAAAAAGATAATATTGGAGTTATAGTGCACAGAAGTTTAAAACCCAGTCGTCAGTGTTCAGAGGCAGTTAAAAAGGCAAATCGTGTAATTGGTATGATCAAGAGATCATTCATGTCGCACACAAGAGATATCATGCTCAGGCTTCCCTTCATAAGCAATTTGTGAGGCCTCACCTGGAGTATGCTGTTCAAGCGTGGTCTCCTTGGTTACAAAAGGATATAATTGGCATCATTTTACAAGAGGTATAGCCACAAACTGATGACGTCAAATCGCCATACACAAAACACAGATGCCTTGTAATTGTGACACTGTGTATTGTGTATGGTGATTTGACGTCATCAGTTTGTGGCTATACCACTTGTAAAATGGTGCCTATATGTATATTGGAGAAAGTTCAGGCTCGTTTTACCAAGGCTATCCAAGAATGTAGAGGCAAATCACATTTTGAAAGATTATCCTCACTTGAATTAACTACCTTGGAAACTAGCCGTGTGAGAGGTGATATGATAGAAGTGTACAAGATCTTGAATAATATAGATGACTGCAACATAATAATGGAGCGATGTTTGTCTAAAACTACAAGAGGACAACATGCAGAGAAAATGCAAAAGAAATCGTGTAGACTGGATATCCGCAAATACTCCTTTTCCCTTCGCATTGTTGATGAGTGGAACTCTTTACCTGACTATGTAGTACTTTCGAAGGATGTGAATAGTTTCATGAATAACATTGATAGATACTTCCGTACCATTAACAGGATTTGACGTAGGACGTTATGGCAAGATATTCAATCCCTAGTATACTGAACTGAACTGTATAGCGTTCATCCCACTCATCGCGTTTACCCCACTCCACTCAAACGTTCACAAATCACAGACTTGAACCAAGTCTAGTGACACTACACCGAAGACAAGGTACACACTTAGAATTGTAAAATCTGGAAACTTTATTTTATATTATAACTAAATATGAGTGTTTGACTAAACAACTTGAATGAATGAAAATGTATACTTTGAAAACTAATATTTCCCATCATGGCTATTCCAAGAGTCAATCTGAGACTTTGTTCTACAAAACAGAGATTAAGAAATTACTACCAGAAGAAGCTGCTCCTCTGAAAAAATGTTACATCTACCAATTAAACATAGAATGTAGGGAATTAAATGAAAACAGTAATTTTGGGCAAAATGACATGGATACTGCTAAGGGAGCCTTCAATAATAACAAGGGGTGGGCCAGGGGAATGGAGGGAGGGTCACTTTTTAGAAAACTCTGGAAGGGGGAGGGTCAAATTTTATAAGCCTATCTTTGGGGAGGGTCACTTTAAACAGAAGCTGATTTTACTGCCAAACCTTCAATTGTCCATTTGATATTTCCTGAATAGGAAAATTGCAGACAAAATATATCAGTTCTTTTAAATGTATGAACACAACAAGCTTCACAAGCTAAGAAAATGATGTGGTATCCTACATTAAACACCTTGAACAGTTAAAACTTATGAAAGACACGAGACAAAACCATATGTGACAGGTGGCAAAGTGTATAACAATTATCAAATATCTATAAATGAACAGACATTGTTAGTCTTATATTAAAAAAAAATTGTTCATAGTTATCTCATTGCATGTATAGTGAATCAACATTTCGGTGAAATTCCAAAATCAAATTTCTTGCACACACATGGAGTTGTAACCACCCTAGTCTAATAAAGTACATTCATCTTAATTATAAAACATCCATAAATGCACAGATATTGCTAGTTTTATATTGGAAAAACATTGTTCATTGTTCTCTGATAAACTATCTCCCCCCCCCCCCCATGTATGTAAATCAAGGTTCTCAAACACACCTTTTACTTCCCACTTCAAGCAAAGTACATTTAAATACATTATTAAACATATAGAAATTACAGATATAGCTTGTTTTGTGGGGGAAATTGTCAACATTTTGCCTGATAGACTCCATGTATTATGATTTGATATTTTGGGATGAAGCACTAAATCAGCCACATCTTGCCTTCTTTAGTTGCATAAAATATGGCGACCCTCCCACAAAGGTATAAAATATCATGTCCCTTCAAAAATGCTTGCCTGATACATTGTGACATTCCCTCCCAAAACACCAGCCCTCCCCCGTTTAATTTCTGTCCCTAACTCACATAACAATTAAACATAATATTATGTCAATTAGCTGACACTGTTTCAGTCATTCCTGGGGAGAATACTGCAGTGGTTGTCAAGTATATTGCACTGGGGGTGGTCACATTTTAGACAGGAGGATAGGAGAGGATCACATTTAACAGTACATATGTGCATGGACTCCCTCCCCCTTGTAATTACTGAAGGCTCCCTAATGCAGTCCCCCCCTATGGTTATCCTTTAGAAATAGCATCTAGGCACCTCTCATGCCTTTTTGCATAAATTACTGACGTAGCCACTGTAAGTGACAGGTGCCTCCGTATTACTAGTATGCTTTTCCCGACAACAGAATGCTGAACGAGGCTAGGCTTGTGCTTAGCTAGATGTTAGAACTGTAGGCCACAGAAGTGCAGGTCCTTATGACCTGAAGCTATTTTCTCACACTGCCGCAGCATTCTATGAAGTTCAGTAAGTGTACACAATCTAAGCGCAATGAAAGTGAGTACTGATATCAAAGAACATCTTGTAATATTGTCATCTGCCTGGCAATGATAAAAACTGTTTTGTAGAAACACTCTCATGGAAGTTTGACGGCTTTCAATTTAAAAGGACAGAAGCAGTGATGGTGTTGTGATTATTTGTTTCATAAAACAAACTCATGTTTTATTTGTTTAACTAAAGATATTGAAATACAACGTCATAGCATCGCAACACTTTACGGTGTGCAGGACGTAACGTTATAGTTGACAAATGAATTCTAGTCTGGACTTAATTCATTTGTCATCAACGACATTGGACATATAAAAAGTTAAACTATTGGGCCACACATTCATTGGTTTCAACTATCAACTACATAGGTATGCCTACTACCTACAGAGAAGTGATTTTCATTAAATTCTTCAAAACGGCAATTGCAAAAAGCAAATCATTTGTTTAAAAACTTTTAAATCTTAATAAATCCTTGTACATGTACACACAAAAAACAAAGTATTCCTTTCGGACTAATTGCTACGTTTGGTCAAGATTACCAGCCATTGCAGCACATTTTGCACAGAATTCTAATGATACATTTTTATCACTAACATGAAGGCACACTCCACCACTTGTTGTGGAATTTTTAAACCTTTTCGCTTCTGGTTCATCATAATGCTGTCTTTTAAATGATGTTGTCAAGGTTACATTACTTTTTTCAATATTTTTCAACAATCCTGACAAAGTGCTTTGATGAGCAAGTACACTCTTTAAATATGTAGTCTCTTCTTTTAAATTTGATATTTCTTTCATCAAACTCTTCACTTCTGTCTTCAATTCCTGATTTTCTGATTTCAAAGAATTATTTTCCAATTCTAATTTTTCAACATACTGTTTCTTCTTTTGTCTGTTTTCCCTGGCAAGTATTGCATTTTTTCTGTTTCTTTCTGACATTTTATCATTTTCAATCTTTGCAGAGTATTGGGTTTTTGTTGATCCATCAAATGATGTCCTCTTGATGGAGGGCAATTCCTCACTATTCATGGACTCTTCCACATTTCTTCTCATATTTGACATTTCATTATGACATGTATGTTTTGATTGTTCAACCATTGTACTACAGTCTCCATCATTGTTCAGCTGATGGTTCAAGTCTACTGAAACTCTACTCACATACTCAATTTCACTACCATAGGCATCTTTGACTTGAGAAAATTCTTCCACTGTTTCCATGACAACACTCTGATCTACCACTTCTTGATCACTGTCCCTCAAATCTGAATCTGACACTGTCTTGGTCATTTGCATGTCACTGATACTAATATTCCTTGAATGTCTACTGTTTGCTGTCATGGCAACTGTTTCCCTAGAAACACCATGTGACAGGCTGTGCTCCTCCATGGATTTTTCATCAACCTTTGAACTTTCAGAAATTTGACTCATTGACTGTTGCTGTTCTTGTTTGTGTTGTATCTTGTCATGATTGGCTAGTTTTCGACTGTCAACACAACTACTGTCTTTATTGGCCAGTCTTTGACTGTCAACACAACTACTGTCTTTATTGGCCAGTCTTTGACTGTCAACACAACTACTGTCATTGGTCACATCGCTGTTTAAACAGTGATGACAGTGCTGATTATGACTTGTACTGGCTGTGGTATTTCTTTCAATACTATCATCAACAACTGCAGGCATTTCATGGCATTTAGCACAATTTTTAATCCAGGAATTCATTATTTCTTGGTGTTTGTCTTCCATCATTGGGTCAGTGGCATCATCAAAACATGGTGCGCATATATCGTCAAGGTCACCATCACCATGGCAATCTGCAATGTCAAAGTTCAAAATATCACTTCAGAGTAGATATCGGACATACAACTTAACTGTTCTCAATCCAACAGTTACTTTTTCTCTAAATTGTCTTACAAATGAAATTGTCAGGCTGGACAAATTCTAAGAAAGGACACTTTTTATTTATGTTCTTACCGACAGAATCTTTAACTGTTTCTTCTTTTTGTTTTTCTACAGTTTCATGTTTTGGCAGCTGCACTGTATAGTTGTGATCATGATGATGAAAATAATCAATCACTGGCTTTGTTTTATTGTTTTGTTGTTTATCTCCAGTCTGTGCACACTTTTCTATGATGTCACTGGTCTGTACACACTTTGCAGTGATGTCATTGGTCTGTACACACTTTGCTGTGATGCCATTGGTCTGGACACACTTTGCTGTAATATCATTGGTCTGTACCGGTACACACTTTGCTGTGATATCACTGGTTTTTACACACTCTGTTGTGATGTCACTGGTCTGTACACACTCAACTGTGATGTCACCAGTCCTTACAAACTCATCTATGATGTCACCGTTCTTCACACCCTTATCTGTGATGTCACTGGTACATTTATCAGTTAATGTACCTGGAGTATCATTCCCTTTACATTTTGATGTATTGTCATCTTGTAGCATACTACTTATGGCATCCTCATTACATTCATGGTTGTCTCCTCTTGACTCTTTTTGTTGACATTGATCTGCTGATTGGTTCAGAGCTATGACATCATCTATGACAGTTTTTGTTTTCAGCCAATCAAAATCCTTGGCTTCTGATGAATTTGAACACTTTTCAGTTCTTCTGTAATCTAAAAAACAAATTTACAAAAAATTCACGATGCTGTAAATATTTGTAACCATATGCCTTGACAAGTTAGTGTGTTTTGACATCTCTCTTCAAAATACAAATATGTCTTATATGCAACTGAGTGCAGTGTTTATATCAAAACCATACTAATACTGTATTAACACACATCTAGAAGTCACTGCCAAGTTATCAGTCCAACCACAGTTCAGGGTTGTCAGTCAAACCACAGTCCCTCTATAGAGGGTCCATTGGTCCAACACACATCCTGCTGTCACTGTCAGACTCTGCGTGTAGCAGAGCAGCACATCGTGAAATGAATGCAAGAATATCAAGAGTTCAAAAATACAAACTCAGGTAAAATCAGTTCTCCCAATTTTTACTTCCACAGTGCAAAGTGGTTAGTATTCTATTATGAACCCATACCATCATAACTGTGATTGCACACTGCTTATTCAGAATCTTTGGATGGAATACTTGTAAAAGTAGACTTTATTGAACAGATAAATTTTCACTGTAAGATAAGTGAATTTGTTGCCCTGTTCAACAATGAACCATTTACATTGTCATTGCTATTACTAAAACAACATAAATTTTGCCTTTCTTTTAACTTTTGTATAAAAAGTTGCTACTGAAATCAGTTGAGCAAATGGCTATGTTGGTCTCAGATCATACACAATGGTATCAGGACCTTTATTGTTATGCTAGATTAAGCCGCTATGATCTTGATGTTTTTAAGAAATTTTTAAGGATGGTAAAGACATGGAACAGTTACACATAATTGTTCAATTTCAGTTCCAACAGAAATTTATTGTTAAATTACCATACCTGCTAAAGTCTTGACCATTTCCCTGTTTGTAATTGGCTGCTTCAACAGAACTTTGGTACTTTTATCTTTTGATGTTGTCAATAACTTGGCATGTTCATTAGCTGAATCTATCTGGCATAAGCCATCATCCTTGCTGTTCTCACTGGATGCATCAGTAGTTCCTGTGTGACATTGCCTTCTCCCAGTTTTGATGTCACGATCACTTGCCACCATCTTGCCACAATTCCCACACACACCCAGGAATTCCATGTTGTAATACTTCACCGCACAGCCGCCATGGTGGAGATCACTATCGTAATTTAAATATTTCCAGGTACAATCCGATGTATTGGTACACTCATGATGGCAGTTACAGAAGCCAGATGTGTTGTCAGGTTTTGTTGCCATGGTAACATTAATCTTGCTGCAGAGTGTGAATGTTAAAACAAAACAATACTGATACACTGTTCTGCCATATTAAACACTATTGCACACCATAAAGGGAGGCAGTCATCGGAACTGTGCTCAAAGGTCGATAAGGACACCTACGACCGATGTAAACACTGTATCCAAGGTATGTTGCTGACTTATGAGTTTAAACACGTTTGTCATAATGTACATCATGAAATATATATGTTGCAACTTTGTTGACATGATACATATACATATAGTGCATGAAATACATTGTTTGTAAACAAGAAAGTCGCACATGCGCAGTGCCGACAACCGCGTCCCTTTAAGGTTTAGATCTTCATAAAACTTTGTGGTGCGATATATGAACAGCAATTAAGATAAAAAAATAAAAAATTATAATGCTCCTACACCATTGGACGAGTATTAGCGATGTTTCACTAATCTATAGCTCTTTGCATTGGGTTTTTTACCATCACGTGAATGTAATGTGACAATTTATGGACAAACGCAAAATATTGGTTTTGTTTATGAACTGAAAGCTTACAAGATGACATCTGCATCCATAAAGGTTTGAGCTTTCCGACAGAATAATCTTTAATTGTAAGAATACCAATTTCTCAAAATTAGTACAACTTAAAGAGTATAGCTTCCAAACAATTTACTTGGCTCTGAGCGCACTCGAACGATGACATCGTCGATGTGTATTGAGGTAGGATTAGGAAGAGAGAGGTCAGGCAGTAAAATTCAAGCACAGTCGTTTGGAGAGCTATTCAGCGCTGGGACTATTCGCCCCATAGACGAGTGTGCAGAAGCGAGAAATACGGGGTATTTCTCGCTTCTGTACACTCGTCTATGGGGCGAATAGTCCCAGCACTGAATAGCTCTCCAAACGACTGTGATTCAAGGGGTCCTACTAATTACTGCCCGTGACTGCCCCGATTCAAGGGTTGACGACAGACCAATATCTAGATCTACATCTGTACTTGAATTATTGATATTCAGTACCGACAACGTCTATTCATTCACAGATAAAAATATTGAAGATGATGCAACAAATATATCGCTTCCAGGACCCAGGGAAGTTTTTACGTACCTCTACCTGGGGAGCCACGACACAACCACCCAGCAGATCTGCAGACGTCGACGGTTCACCTTTAACCCTTATGACATTGTTACCCAGCCTCGTTCCAAGTAAAAATTTTATTGGTACGACATATTCCATGAAATTTCTGCGCATCAGGTACATTAGCAGGAGAAACGGTTGTTACTTGAATTTTTGTGGCATCCTGCGTATTGACGAGGATATTGCAGATACATGGAATTAAATCCAGACAAAATTTCAAAGACGCTGCTTGGTGAATTGGCATGACGGTGTAAATAGAAATATGGGTGTGTGTAAATGTTGTTGTGTTGTTGTTGTTGTTGTTGTTGTTGTTGTTGTTGTTGTTGTTGTTGTTGCGTTATAAAATTGAAGGATACAAGTATTTTCTTTTTGTTGATCCATTTCAACTATTAACCTCCTAAATAACGGTAAAAGCTTCCAGCTTCCAAGGCTTTGAGATCCAAGAAGAAAGAGTTCTGCGCCGGTGTCCATTCCTTTCTATTTAAGCTTATTTCTTCCTTTTTTCCCTTTAGCCATAGATCCTATAAACCCCGTTAGCAAATTATTACTCAATAAGAATATAAACAACAAAATTCTATTCCATGTGTACAAACCACACGAGTACGCGGCTAGGTCGAGATGATGAGGTGTTGGCCAACTGATTAGACTTGTCCCAAGACTGTCGGTAAGCTTATAGAACATCAGACTGTCGCGTTGAGGTGATCGCAATTTAAATTGAAGCAACAGTAGGGGCCTTGGCCTATACTCTGGCAGGCTGATGCATAGATCGTTGGTGAACCAACCAGTAACTGATGCCGAGAAAAGCCGAGCGATCGGGGTCAGTCAATGACGAGTTCCCATACATTATAAGGTCACGGTGAAGAGGCGGAGACTGTTGAGAGAAAATACGGTTCTTTTTTTTGGAAATATCAAAGACATCATAAAAAAATGTATTTCTTTATTGCGTAACGCTCCCTACTGTACAACCAGAGATATTGCGCAACACTTGCATATATTGTTACGACACTGATCATACAAGTGAAAACACTAATCGTATGTCGTGAAATAATGAAATATATCTGATTTTATAGTTGCTAGCCATTTCCAAATTAGAAATCTGCTAATCCTCACTATACGATGACCGTCATAGGGAAATTAAATAAAAACGTTCCAGCCTTAATTATGGACAAACAGATTGCCACTAGCAATGGATATCATTCAATCACAGACAATAATGTTTTAAGAAAAGAACAACGCTTTTATTCACAAATAGAAAGAAAACTTGGGTTCACATTTCACGCATTGAAATTGTTGTGTCCACTTCTTTGGCACAAAGCCTACGTCAACTCTACATACAGTTAATTTGTTACTGCCGTCTTTGATGAGAACACAGGGTACTGCGGACATTATTCATTATTATTTTTTGTTCATTATACAAGCCTTACCTGTATCGCAAGTGTGCCGATTACTTTGACCCTCGCTATGTCAGTAAGCTATAGTGTTTCAAAGAAAAAAGTTCCCATCTCTTAATTACCCTCCCTAATCCCCTTCATTAATTTATTCTGCCGATCACCGACGCCGCAGAACAAATGAATTAATGAAGGGGATTAGGGAAGGTTATTAACAGATATGGACTGTTTTCTTGGAAATACTATACAGAGATAGCGAGGGAAAAATAACAGGTACACACTAGACACAGGTATGGCTTGTATAATAAAAAAATGAATACTTGACATTTATTAATCGTATTGACGACCTCAAGACGAATAATGCCTGCAGTACCCTGTGACGAGAGCTGCTACCAAACTTTAATGAGGGCGCTATTGATATGACGCCAAACAGATCATTATAAGCTCGTACACAGCGTTTTGAATACAGGAAAGTTAAAAAAACACGACGCAGTCACCTCGATGACCCCGAGAAGGAGATGTATACCAAATAGAAAAGTTTGAATTGCTTCTCAGGCATAGTTTGCAAATAGTTAACATGTCTCCATGGTAACATTCAAATGCGTAAATAAACCTCTCAATGGATGTAACAGACCTTGGTGCGAAATACGGTATACTCTTTGGTTGGCATGGTGACATATGCAGCTTAAGTAGTCTTCAAACTCAAAATTGTGATACAGTAACCATAGTAACGTACACCATAAAATAGCTCTGACCGAGCTGAAGTACGAATTCTGATCAGAATTCAGCAGCGAATTGACAGACGAGTGAAATTTACATTACGGCCGAAATGACGTCAAGTTGAATTGTGACGTTTAACCGCCACCTTTCCCCCTGGGCTGAAATACAACACTGCAAGACTAGTCTCAGTACAGTTATGTGAAGACGGTCGATGTCGACCGTTAGCTACCGATAAACGACTATGGAATGTTGTATGTAAACTTGTATTGCCATTAACACTTTGCCGGTGAGTATACAAGCAAGCTTTGATTTTGATAATAAATTCTAACACGATTTAACAGGGGGTTGGAGTTTAAATGAGCAGAAATTTTTAAGTGGACGCTTTCATGAAAACGTAAACATTTTCAAGTGGTTGTGACACCAGTGAAATACTTCTTTCTCATCACTCAACAATGCCGACAATAATCTAGAACACAGATGTAACTTTGTTTTCGTCACCCTTGTCAGCTTCTTCGGACCCTATATATAAATGGATGTGTCCCGTTGAGCGACCTGTATCTATCTGCCGAGTGCTTGGGACTTCACAAGAGTGACGTCATCAGCACTGGTCGTAGTCCTGGAATGAAGTTGACAGAAATATGGAGGAGAAGGCAAGACGACGAAGACAACGACAACTTGCCAAGGAAAGAGAAATAAAACAAAGTAAGTAAATTATCTTACATCAGTTGTTGCAATAAATTGTGTATTGACTTGTATTGCTGTGCTTTGAAAGATAACACAGGTAGATTGTATCGATTGTCGATTAGTAGGAGTGTAGTGTAATGTCTGTGGATGTTTGTTATCACTAATCTACATGCAATACGTCTACTTGCTAAGATGTTATCAGCGATTCATATTCTATTCTAACCATTACGACTAAACAACCACGGACCAGTTCCAGAATATTGAAAATAAACGGCTTTTATAAACGTCATGTTTTTGTTTTTAGACAGTGAATATTAAGTATACTTTGCATAATTTGCCAAGCCAATGGTTCGATTAGATGCACGCATGTCTACTTGTTTTCAATTTGTCAAAATTTCTCCCTCAACTGAATTCAGAATTTTGCATATTTATTGGATTATTCTTGCAATTTATCTAGCCTTAATCATAAAGAGGAAGATTACATTAAAATTCGCTTGCAATGATTTATAAATAGTCATTAGCAACCGTCACCAAGGCAACCATATTTATCAGAATAATATATCCATCATATCGGTGCTAGAGTCTAGAGCGATTTAACACTTACATTACATGGGCGCTGTCAGTGATACGTCATAAAGAGTTGTACGAGCGCTACACTTGACACCAAACAGCATCTGAACTATGACGCCAAACACCACATCAGAACTATGACTCTATGGGATTTACACGCTTACATACAGGCACACACATAATACAGATGCACGTACACATATACAAAAATGCACCCAAACACATGCATAGTGTGTAAAACACCATCCATTTTGTCCTCTCGCATTTTGTTGTGGGATTACACAATTCCCACCAGTTTGTGGGTGTGTCTATGTGTCTAAAATCGGAAAATAACGAAGCCATTTGTCATACTAATTATTTGATCGCAAAAGTCTTACGGGGCATCCTGACACATTTCCTTTCACCAACGTCACGTTTGCGTTTTCCTTCGTTGACTTTTAGTTTTCACAAATAAAGCATGTTTCCTGGTCAAATTGTTCTTACCTGTTCCATCGTTCAAGGCGTACGGGATACTGTGCTTCATCGACTGTTCCATGGTTGGTCTGAACAAACTCATTAGGAGTACTACAATTTATCGGCAGTGTTATGATCTTTTTTATGCAGACTTGAATTTTTTGTCCTTTGCATCGTAATTACGGACCTGAAATTCACAGATAGAGTTCGATGTTCTTTCATACACGTTAAGTTTTAGGAGGATCGTAAATTATGACAGGTGTTGGGATCAAGAGTTGCTAAACATAACTAGCTTCTTCATCTTTGCGTACGTATACTGGCTGCGTTTTCTGGAAATATTGAACACTTCCTTTTATCCATCTTACATGATCATTCTGATCACTCGTCGCGTCAATCAACATATTTCAAAAACTGACGAGCCATCTACTTTTTAGTTGCCTACACCCAATGCTTCGATTTTAAAGAGTTTATTTGAACACTGTAACATGCATAATAATTCCATCATCAAAATGGACGCCTTTGTTTCAATCAACCAAGCTATGGCAAGCAGCTGTTATGAGACAACTACTCTTTCAGAACGTGGACTACAGCAGCAACATATTGATTAAAATCCCATGTATTTCAGAGATGGTTGCGTGAACTTTCCGCCCTCGCTTATTCTTAGCTGTACTCCTTGGCTGATTGTGTCATCAGTCGTTCACCTTGGCTGATAGCATCGGCTCCTTTGTTTACAGTATCGGCTGATGACAGCAATAAACAGCAAAGAAGAAGCAAAGACGGATGGGTCGCAACAAATATTGTACACTCAGTAACATGACATGAAGCCACAGAAAGAAGACGGCTTTCGATTTATAATCATCGCCAAATTCTGTCTTTGAACTACTTGTCACTTGGATTCTCAGATGAATGTAAATCAAAATTACTGTTGTATATCTGCGGTGAAAGAGAGGACTGGTGCATAATTGGACCTGTATTTTAACGCTTAGAAGTTATTTTGAATATCATTATAGTTGAATTAAGTTTTCATAGCATATCGTTGTTTAAGTTAGTGTCTATAGCATATCATTGGGGGAGTTGGTGTTCATGGCATATCATTGGTGGAGTTGGTGTTCATGGCATGTAATGATTGTTACACTGTCAAGATCATCTGTCATGAGTTGATTGTCTATATTTTCAAATTGGACCCTGTCCATTTTCAACAAATGGTCTGTCGATGTACACGCATTCGTAAACAAACTCATCGACATATTCTTGGCTATGTTGCCTGTCGAATTGCCATGGCAGAGTCAGCGTACTGACATTTGTCCCTGCTATGACAAAACAAACTTCGGTTCCTGCTGGGTGGGAGACTTAGCCGAGCAGTTTTGATCGCTATAGTATGTCGTGAGTTGAAACTCGATCGAAAAATTGCCAATGCTCTTCTTGAAATAATGTTGAAATACAATGAACGTGTCTCGCAAAGCTCAAAATACTGCGGAAAATGTACGTTGTTATTGTTTACACATGGAATATTGTTGTTGTCATGACAATATTTATTTGAAAGAAACAATATTGAGTGTTATCTTATGAAATATGTAGACGATACTGACAAGTCACCAGGCATTTCGATATGACCGGATTTGAACAAGACTGTGATATGATCAGATCAAATCGGACACAGCTGGTATTATAAATTCAATCCTCATGTTTCTCTCGAGTCTACGGTCAAAAGTTGTCGTCTGCGCCTATTCTTCTCGTATTCGATACCTAACCTGCGATGTCGGCGTTGAATTATCCGTTTAGAAGTCGACAATTGTCAATAAGATCAAGTATAGTCATCCGATGCAAGGCAGCAATTCTCGAACACTTAGATTCAAGAAAATTTACTTCAGGGACAAAAATAACAATAGAAAGGCAGTTTTCCCCAATCACCCATGATACAGCTGTTTCTAAAATGTTATGCACTTGTCAAGTGTTTGGCGTGTTGGCATTGACAGTCGTAGCCTGGCATTGCCGAGCAATGCTACTACGTTCAATGGTATTTGATGGGATTCATTAGATCAATTGTTTGTCATTATTCATTGGATCAATTGCTTGTCACGGTTCATTGGATCAATTCATTGGAGCAGCTGTTGGTCATTTGAAACTGCGCTCTGCATTACTTGTAGACAAATTCAGATTTCAAGTTCACCGTCACAAGCACAAAATAATACTCTCTGAATCCCTGACGGCTAAATTTCAATAAAGTCTTTCGAAATATTCTGATCACGTGACATTCTAAGGTTTTAATTGAATCTTTGAAATAAACACGGCCAGGTTTCATTTCATTGGCAAATACCGTGATCTATAGTTACGGTATGAAAACGGATGTGGTGTATTTGAAAACTGTGAAGGATAACATGTCCATTTCTCGATGATCTCTAGTCTGTTAATGCATTTCTGATTTTAAAATGGTTTTAGCTTTCAATCGTAAATGACGTGTCGATTTCATCTCTTAGTCACCATGGTAACGATGTTTTATCATACAACTTGATTTAGTCTGGATAGCGTTTAGCTTTCCAATTAATCAAGTCAATGCGTAACATGAATTATCGCTGTTCTAGTCGGACTCACTGATCGAGATTTAAGGTTTCCTACAAAACAAACTCTTGTTCAAAATACAATAAATTATTTTTATCCTTTATTTCGAGAACTACCTCATGCAAACACAGAAAATGTGGAAAAAATGAAATAGCACGATCACATACGTTTGCTATGATAAATAATATAGGACGATAAGTGAAAAGTTGTAGTGTCCAAAAATTCATAAATTGTGTTCTGGAAGATGTTAAAGTATCAACTTTAATCCGGTCATCAAATCGGTGACACCACTGCGTCAAACGCCAGTCATTTAGTCTCTGCCATTTTTCAAAATGTCTGTCGCAATTTTACGCTACTTGATATAATTATTTTATCGATGAGAATAATTACTATAAATGAATACTGTTTGGGGTTAAAACGCCTGGTTTTCCGGCGTTATCTTACAGCGGTAATTCCACTTTGTTCATGGTTTCAAAAATGATATGTGGCTGTCTAAAAAGTTAAAACAACCGAATAGATTTGTTGAAGTGTAACGTTTTACCGTTTACAAGTAAAAGTGAATATTTTCTGCCTTGAGAACCTATACAGTATTCCCAGATAAGACGGCTGTTTTACTCAAAATTACAGGACTCTTTAAAAACACCGCTATATCAGTTGACTCTAAAATTGTATTGTATTACCTCGGTTAAAGAAAACGGAATTGTTGAGGACTAAGCATTGTGAAAACACAGACAGACCCCTTGCACTGAGTTATGCATGCACACGTTCGGTTTGTGTGGGGTCATGACAGAACTCTCAAAAGACGATATAGGCGTATCAATTACATAGTACAGTTGTGAACATAGCGAGGCCTCTGGACTGGCATTGTACGTGCTAAGATTAAGTCAATAAAACGGTGTATAGCCTTTAGTGTCGTGTTACATTTGTTCGTCGTGTTCAGATTGTCCACGCTGTTGTTGTGTCGTATAGTGCTGCTATTCTCGTCTATTGTACGACCAAGGTACAACGGCAATCCACATTGTTGAATCCCAAAGTACACAAGCTTCAAATTCACACGGTCTGACGGGAAGTTGGAGAGACAGAGTGGGTAATTAAGATCGAATTTGTTCCGAACAATCGTCGACTCTATACTAGAGTGTGACGTCACTTAGTGTTTTTTGCCAATATGGAGACGATTGGTACACCGGAAGACGGTAGGAGCAATGACTCGGGTTAGTGTTCGAAATCTTTACCTCAGTATTTTGAGTCACAAATCACTTCGTGCAACTGTGGAAGTAGTGCAGTTATGTCTCTCTGATTTGCATCTGAGATTAATTAAACGAATCACAGAAACTATTTTGGAGTGAAGCTGGTTTCAGCACAGTCCCTAAATATATATGAGTGGAAGGACTGTGATGGGACCAGGTAAAACAAACTATTTGTGTAAACACCGCAATTTGATTGGTGGGCAATTTCAGCGCTTTGAAACAGATCTAAATTCTCTGTGAAAAGATTGTTGAAGACAGTTGATGTCTCTCATGAATTTTTGCCTTCAAGTATTGACGACTGTTTTAAAAAAGAAACTGTTAAGCCACTTCAGGTGTTTGTTATTCATACAGATTTACCATGGCAACGAATACTATGTTAATATCAAAACAAAAGGGTCGCAGAATGCGAGATTAAATTGTATTGTTCGGTAACTGGCACGTCACTTATCAATTTGTAAAGTGTGGTCATCGTTGCCTAGGATATGTAAAAATGACCATAGAATGAGAATTCAAACCAATACCACATCCACGATCCGTTCTCTGAGAGACATTGTGCTCACTATCAAACACAGACTGGCACATATACATGCTTACAAGACAAATCTACTCAAAGATTCCAATCTTGAAGGAGACTGCATACGTTCTCGTTACCTTGCGACCAACGCAACGTTCGCTGTTAGAGTACAGTCAAATGAACGCTGATAAATTAAACTTGTGAGCTTGCCAAGCGCTGACAGGTCGGCTGTGTTGTTGTGAACTTACATAGAAACCGTTGCAGCTCTCCGTCACCAGGTTTGGCTGCTGATTGCGGGATTAGCTTTGGCGTGATACACCTGTTTATCGGATATTCACAGGGTAAACTTTTCATATTAGCAAATGTAGTAGAATCTAGACTGTCAGTAAACCTCCACAGTTGAAATGGTTCGCTGTATTTTGCATCTGATCATGAATATGACTGATTAAAGTCGATAGTCTGATGTTGTTATGAACATCGTTGTTGTAAATAATAGTGCTTTTATTGCCGCCCTTCAGCGTGACAATATTTCCGTACAGATCAAAGTTGTGATATATACAGTGTCATGAATGCTACAATATACGAACTCGATATAATTACACAAACAAACAAACTACTTCATATTTCGTCCGAATATATTTCAATATTCAAAGCAAAACACGATTGGAGGAAATTCCTTTGCTTTGATACACACGGTCTTATTAATTTGTCATATTCTGCTCTTTGTACCAATCGCACAGAAATCACAGGGCACCTGCCGGACAGCGAAGCTTACCAAAATCATGGTAATGGTCCTTAAACGGATGGGATTGTCAATGGCCGATAATGGCATAATTGCAGTGATATTGGCATAATTGCAGTGATATTGGCATAATTGCAGTGATATTGGCATAATTGCAGTGATATTGGCATAATTGCAGTGATATTGGCATAATTGCAGTAATGTTAGCATAATTGCAGTGATATTGGCCAATTGCAAATCCATGGAGATTATGTTTTATCATAGGAAACTTACGACCTGTAGTTGGGGCGCCGTACAATATACAAGAAACAATAGAACATATACAAAATTAGTGGTAGTAATAATAGTAGAACTAGTCACACCCTGTAAGGCTTTACCTTATAAACCCCAACCCCCATCCCACCAAGTTTTCTCAATATTAAGCGAAGCACTACCACGGTATCTGTACGTATCGCGGAATCCATAACGAACGCGTACTTGCCGACGGCGACCTGGTGTAGTTGAGGCTAAACTGTTTCATGGACTACGGGTGCCTGTCGAAAATCGTTTGTTCCAGTATAAGCATATCGTTTTACTCAGTGGAGGAGCTGTCTGCTGAGTTTGGTTGATTTCTTATCAGTCATCAGACAATAAAACACAGGACTCTTGTTCAGGTAAACACCAGGCATGTAGCAAACTGCTCAACTAAGTTGCCGGGTAATTAATTTGGTGTATCGAATATACCCACGTCAGCCGTCAGCTGTAAGAGATTTTCATTGTTACTGCAAGACATGCAAAACAGTCATCCACACCGCCATGTACGCATTAACCACATGACGCCTTAGAGTATAGAGTGTCTTTCTTTCTACTCCATGTTGTCATGGAGATTTTATAGTCCATGATGTCTGAGTCTGCGATCGGATGCCATGGTGACTGCGCCTCTGAACCGATAACTTTGTAGCGGGTGAACTGTCTATGCTTAAATTAAGACACAAACAAATAGAAAGGCTTTTGTCAGTCATCTGCCAATGAAAAAAAAATCCAACTTCTGACACAAGTGTTAGGGGCAGCCAACAAAGCTACTCCTACAACATGGCTTTTGTAATAGTTACAGTGCTGGACGAGCGGGCAATCTTTTCCCGTATCAGCGGGCTTTCCTCAGTTCTACGACTCAACGGGTGGAATGGATATCTGAATAGATCATCCGTCGTACGAGGGCTCTCCCACACTCGCTCGCCGGAGGATGGGGTTTGTTCTGCTTCCATTTCAGTATGGTTTGTTTGTTCTCAGAAGTGTGCCGATGGGCATGATAAAATAGTATGCCAAGTAGGCAGCGGGTACTGATATATTTTCTGTGCTTAGAGCGTAGGAGTCGTGCTTTGCTGGTCATAGTGAGGTCACAGTGAGGTCACAGTAAGGTAGGGGGAAATACAAGACATTGGCAGCGTTTAATGCAATGTTTTGTTCTCAGACTGTTCTGCACTTTCCAACGTGTGTTATTATGCAATTAAAATAATTAACCGACCGTTTTTTTATTCTCTTAAGTATTTATATTTTATTATAAATATGGTAGCATAGCATATATACGTGTACACACCATCTGTAGCTGCCATTTGTCAAAATCAGCTGATTGGCTGCCCCTGGAACATGTCGTACAGGTGTCATTCTGTGGAATGTGAGATCAAAGGACAAAGGCCATGGAATCATGTTATTTACAGCTACTGTGTAACCCGGCACGTACAATGGACAATAACAGGTTGCTAGGATACCAGTCAATCAACCTGTCAATTATTTCTTGTACCGATTTATCGATCCATAAATCCATAAATCAATTAAACTATTCCATTATCAATCTATTCTACGTTGTTAAAATAAAAGAAAAACTCCGATATGATTTCCACTTCTTGAGTTCGACCTCTTTATGGGCGCATATATCAGATATATCACGGTTTGTGTAACTGTTCATATATATCAGATATATCACGGTTTGTGTAACTGTTCATATATATCAGATATATCACGGTTTGTGTAACTGTTCATATATATCAGATATATCACGGTTTGTGTAACTGTTCATATATATCAGATATATCACGGTTTGTGTAACTCTTCATATATATCAGATATATCACGGTTTGTGTAACTCTTAATATATATCAGATATATCATGGTTTGTGTAACTGTTCATATATATCAGATATATCACGGTTTGTGTAACTCTTCATATATATCAGATATATCACGGTTTGTGTAACTGTTCATATATATCAGATATATCACGGTTTGTGTAACTGTTCATATATATCAGATATATCACGGTTTGTGTAACTCTTCATATATATCAGATATATCACGGTTTGTGTAACTGTTCATATATATCAGATATATCACGGTTTGTGTAACTGTTCATATATATCAGATATATCACGGTTTGTGTAACTGTTCATATATATCAGATATATCACGGTTTGTGTAACTGTTCATATATATCAGATATATCACGGTTTGTGTAACTGTTCATATATATCAGATATATCACGGTTTGTGTAACTCTTCATATATATCAGATATATCACGGTTTGTGTAACTGTTCATATATATCAGATATATCACGGTTTGTGTAACTGTTCATATATATCAGATATATCACGGTATGTGTAACTGTTCATATATATCAGATATATCACGGTTTGTGTAACTGTTCATATATATCAGATATATCACGGTTTGTGTAACTGTTCATATATATCAGATATATCACGGTTTGTGTAACTCTTCATATATATCAGATATATCACGGTTTGTGTAACTCTTCATATATATCAGATATATCACGGTTTGTGTAACTCTTCATATATATAAGCCGATGTGTGGCGTTCCTGTACGGCATTACTGAGAGACCGAAATAAGGAATCGATCATATTGAACTTTCCGTGCAAACTATCCCATGATTCATCGTATCGACCTTCATCCAGCACCAGTAAGACTCGCAGCGCGTAATCGGAAACGAATTCCACACATTGTGATGGTTACCGTAGCTTGTTTGACAAGACGTAAGTTTTTCGGAAGAAATACAAGACCGTAATGATTATGAGTTACAATAGAGACAATTGTTGTTATTTTCTTTATTACTGTACTGTTGATAATTTATTTGGTCTTACCTAGGTCAATATTTTACTTGGTGTTAATACCTTGGTCCGTATTGACACGCTCTAATTAGATTGCAACACATTCTAACACTGTTACGTCACAAAGCAAGGACTGATCACTTCGTCAAACACTGTCCTCAATGAAAGTGTTACACAGAATGGCGAGTGTTTATTCTGTTGGGCGTTTTCGAGCGTTTTTTGTTGATTTTTATCGTTTAATTTAAAATGAATAGTTATCTCAATGCCCTAGTACGAAGTTAATCGAATCTCCAATAAAAGTTTGTAGGACCAGCTGCAACGTGCCAAGACATGATAAAATGAATTCCAACGACCAATAGATTCACATCTGTCGAGAGTGAAATAATTTAAGCAAATATCAACATTTCTCCTTCAAGACTCAAGCTGATGTCAATAAATTGTATATTGCGGAGCGTTGTTTGAAGTCTAGGATGACGTCATATTCAAAAGACTGTCTCACTGGATTTGAAATTTGTCCTGATGATAGCCCACGATGTCGTTCGGACACGGTCAAAAAGTCATAGTCAGACAAAGCACGGTATACTTGAGCCAACGTAAATAATCATCCAATGCGGTATATTTGTAACTTACACCTGTTCTTGCTTTGAAAGATTTATCAATATATCCTTGAAGTTAATTGTTTTTAATCTGACGCATTGATGAAACACGTGATCTCATGCTGACAACAGCAGATCACGTGACAGTACACCAACACCCGACGACTGTTTTTGCTATCAATGCTACACACTATTCTTTTTCAAGCGTTTTCATTCAGCCAATGTGAAAGTTAATAGCTTTGACCTTCTGAAACATTAATCATTTTTTCCTCATTGATATCACTCATCAACGAAGTGACACTCACCTGTTTGTTTGTTTGTTTTCTCAGAACAAGAACTGAAGAAAAAACATCATTTGGACTTTATGAAGAAAGTACACAGACACTATTCTAAACAACTCAATGCATGTTTGGTGTCGCTCAGCAAATTTGACAAGGCTATCAAATACTTCATCAGAGCACTCAAGTCACTGCCTTTACAAGACGATGAGAAGATTACATCACTGAAATTACTGGAGGAAAGAATAAATAAATGCACTGACGATCCCAAGGAGTCAAATAGTCATATTATCATCGATGCTTTCTTCCAAAATATCAAGAATTTTCGAACATTTCGGCAACAAGTAAAATGAATATTTATATGACAATGAAAAATTATCCAGAATCTATGAAGACAGCCCTACAGAAACGAACCATGGGGGAACTGGAGGTGATGATGAACACATGGTCAACTTTGACCTCGGTGACCTTTGACATTTCCAATTTAGATCACAGCAGTGTGGATGATCATTTAAAATATTTCGAAGACGAACAAGAAATGAACATGTATCGCGGAATTTTAAGTGTTCTGCCAAAACTAGCCGACATGGCCAACAGGATCGATTTCCTGTTGATAAAATATCAGATGTAATATTTGACCTGTAAGGCTGTATCGGCACTCTCTTACCTGGAAATGCGAATGTCATGTCTGGTTTAATGAATGGAGTTGACGTTGACGATTTCAAGTTTGCTATTTCAAAACACAAAAGCAACTGTATATTCCGTACAAAACTGCAATTGTGTGTTCCAACATACAGACCATGTAATATTTCATCTTAAAGCAGTACCAGCGCAGTCTGCAGCAAATAAATTCGGTGCACTCGGCGAAATATGCCTTATTGTCGAATTAGTCTTTTTTAATTTGCAGTATTATGAATACATTATGATGGACAGTACCAAACAGTGAAGGACAGTACCAAACGGTGATATGCAGAGTACAGTGATGGGCAGTACCAAACAGTGATGCACAGTACCACACAGTGATGCACAGTACCAAACAGTGATGGACAGTACTAAACATAATGATGGTTATGATAATTACAATGATGATGTGTACATTATATACTGACAGCATAAACATACGACTTTACTTTTCGGATATTATTCGGAAACCATATTGAAGGAAATAACAGAAATCTGTATTCAGATAAGCAAAAGACCTTTCCAAACACTAGCATACTCAACGGGGTAGGATTTTAGCACACGAAAATAATACAAACATATTATTTTATATAAAAAACGCAATGTTCTTTAAACAATATCTTATCTTTTAGAAGACGAAACTTTGTTGTTGACGATTGGAAATAAAAACCTAGAAAACAAGTACCTTCTTTCACTGTTGGTGTTAAATTAGTTATAGTCTGAGTATCATAGAAACTGACAGGTACAAGATTTTATAACAAAACCTACACTGGTATGAAATTTGTTTGACATATTAGTGAATAAAGCACCTCGAGAGTGACAGTGAAATCTGTTGCAAGGCAGTAAAGATGATTATAAATAGAGGACAGAAGTGCCCAGCAGGCTGTACCATTATTTTTAGGGGTGGCCGACAGTTGTAAGGGGCTGAATACGTGTGATAATGGAAGGGTAGGACTGGCAGTAGTGCGGTTATGGCAGAAGTTGTTTTAATCATGGAGCTACCAAGCTCAATGTTTTAATTGTATATCGCTTTTTGGAGGATTGAAAAAAGGTCATAGGTCAGTCTGTTTCTTTCCAATTACTGCAAGAATACCACTATCACTGAAGGCAAAGTGACCAGTGACCATCTATTGAAAAATTTGCCATATTTATTTCTGAAAATGTGAAAGACATTCACTCCATGCAATTTTTTTGTCTTGTAATGTCTTTTGTCGTTTTGCAGCCACTTAACACATTCTACAACAACCTTTTTAGTCAGCAGAAACCCTTTTTGCCGGAAATAATACCTACTCGTTTTAGCACCCTCCTTTACACATTCTATTACAGCAGCACTTGTCAGTATAGTTGAACTTAGTCGAGTAATTTCACAGTACGTAGTTAAACTAAAACAAACGCATCTGTACAATGTGCATTGTCAAGAAAGTTCTAACGACTTTAAACGAGTTATTTGCGACTTTTTTGGATATTCCTGTTTCTCTTCTCGAGATCGAATGGATTACTTCATATGTAGCAACGATACTTTCAACTTACACGTGAAAACAAAAGAATAAATTTTCTGTAACTCCTGAGCAACATTCGTTCATCGTACTCTCGCCGTGTCTCGCAACTGACGAGAAGACGAGGGGGGTCATAGGTTATCGGCAGTATGCATTATTTGCATCGCTTCGTTACGATTCGCCATCATCTGGCGAATATCTCTGCGAGGATCACTCATCGAATAACGGAGCAACCTTTAAATAGATTTACTACAAACTCATCTGTGATCCGGAGGTATACGATAATGTCTTCCCCGTCGAAAGTATGCATTGTCGGGTCGGGAAATTGGTAAGTATTAGAAACTGTTGTAAAACCAGAAAGACATTATAATATTATAGTTAATCGAGGTGCTGTCAAGCGTCCCAGTTGTGAGGTTCCTAAACGGAGCTGCGCTTCTTTGTCCAAGCGTTGAATTTGAAAAGGGAATATAGCACGTCCTTGAAATTGCTGAATAACCCATCAGTTACCTAATTGCTCGTAACTAGAACAATGTAGTATGCCATCGGGACGTATCAGTGTATTTCAGCAAATGGAGACGTAGAATTCGACGATGACGAGAGTTGGTGATATTACATGTGAATTGGATCTGCCATTGTATAAACTGCAGACAGTAGTTTATACAGCCACGTGTCACCGTGCATGTACGGGACCTCATCTATCATGTGAAATGGTCAAAATTTGACGTGACATTTGACGCCTGGTCAGAGATCACACGATCGCAATGGAACAATGAATTTATATCAGTACAATTTAACTAATAAATAATAATGACAGACCCTGACCTGCATTTACCACTGGGTACATGAATTCTGATCGGCGAGTTGAGTCCTCGCCTTCTAGCCTAGATTCCTTTTCCGTCCGCTTGCCTCCGTACCTCCGTCCCCACGGAGGCAAGCGGACGGAAAAGGAATCTAGGCTATCGCCTCAGATATGTAATAAAAATACAGTATTACATGTATTGGATGTATACCAGTGTAAAGTTTGTAATATAATATTTCACAACAAATCAAACTTCGTCATATCAAAATAAAGTGTCAATTATGTCATAGTTTGGAATTATCAATTGAATTGCTTTGATAGAGTCGTTTCAAATGTCAGAATTGTCAGATACTTTTTTAATTGCCCCATTGGATTTATCAACTATGGTTATTTTAGCATGCTTGTTACTGGTAGTAGGTCTACCATGATCATTGCAACTGACCTCTGACCTTATTGTGGGGCTGAGTCAATGAACTAACTCAGAGTAACATTGGAAATGTAATTTCCCTGTTCACAGTTGATGGGGTTGTTGATAAAATATTTTCAAGATACTATTTTTGTCTTGCAGACACTGTAGTTGGCCGATTAAATCCAACTATTATATGACTCCAACTATTACATTTACATCAATTCACATTACAAGCCTGCCAGTTGATCTGAAGATTCACTTCATATCACAATACAGGATCATAATGTATTGTCTCCCAGATTGCATATGCCCTGCCATGGAGCTAGAAACAGAGCTCCATGGCCTACAAACCGGTAGTACACAGTAAAAATGTTCATTAAGAAGTGTTCAGTGCTGATTACTTTCAGCTTGTCCTGTAACTTTCCATTGTCAAGTCAAATGCTGATAAATTACATTCAGTGTGACAGTTTTCGGACGACCTCAGTTTTCAGACATTTAGTGACATGCTGTTAGTTACACTCACTTCGCTCCGTATCGATAGCGTTTTACAGGTCGTGTGACCTCATATTAAAACAGGTGACACTGTTGTCCCGTTTTCGATAGCTTTTTGGTATAAGCTATCGAGTTCGCTACGAGTGGCGGTCACAAATTGTCGTCTGATACCGCGTCAGTGATACTGTCAACATACTGCCGTCAGGTCAAGTAACTGAAATTTGACTAAAGTCCTTATTTAGCATTGAATATTGAATGTGGGGGAGAATAATGATTTTGAAAATATTCTTCCATTGTTTTCTACGATTGCATGTAGTTTCAACGAAAACTGCGCAGTTGTTTCGAGAGAAAAAAGTACATTTAATGAACGTAAGAAGTGTACAAGTTTTCGGACAGACAATATTTAGCATGTGTAAACGTAGTAAGTGACTTACCGCGTAAAAGCTTGACAGGTAAATAATTCCATACGATGAAATATACTCGCTATTTTTATTAAATAATGCCTGTGCGATTTTAATACAAACAAAATATGCAATGGAAACAATTATAAGTAATACTCACTGAACAAACTTAGCGAAGTTAGCCACACCATACGATACAAGGTGCCGAAAGCAACACACACGGAGACAGCCCATGTCCGATATCTAAGCGCTATACACGTCGAAATATAGTTGAGTCGTCCATGGATTAAACATAACTAATTATCATGAAATATTCTTATATACAGTTTTCTAAACACATCGAAATTAAAAATCGGTGGTTTGAAGTTTCAAATTATCAATACTTAGCTCCTAATCACATTCCAAACACAACGTCCGATTTCTGGGATTGCAGTCCGATTACTACGCCATCGACATGGGGTCAAAACTTTGGCAACTTTGACCCCAAAATACCACTCCCGTCGTGTCAACTGAGTTTGAGGATAACCACAATAAAGTTTCGAAAGGTATGGTAATAAGATTTCGTATTGCTGGTCATTTACGAAACGACTTTGGGCGAAATTTACTACCCTGTCCGAAAAATGTCACACTGAGTGTACTTATGAACTGAATAGAACACCAAAATGCAAATTGATATGCAAATAAGGCCAAAATAAAAAATATGTGCTGTTCCGATTACCCGACCTACCCCAATTTTATCCTCCGACCCTAGACTTTTTTGAGCTTCATAAACCAGGAAGTAAGCATAACTATATGAAAAAACATGAAACGCATGAAATCACGCGATTTTATTTTATTTTAATAGTTTGATATTCAATTTGAGTGTGTTTCATGAGGAAATTATTTACTGATAGTTTGTTTGAACGCGTACAAAATGCACATTGAGGAATAAAAAAAAAATTGAAAAAAAAATTCCCTACCTACCTACCCTATTTTTGAAAACCATGTAATCGGAACAGCACATATTTTTATATTTGGCCTAATCAAACACTAGTTCTTTGAGACATAAGTATTATTATTATTATTAAGCATTTTTATAGCGCCATATATCCACTAATGAAGTGCTCAAAGGCGCTTTGACATAAGTAAAGAACTCACAAAATAATTTTAAACTCCAATATAAAAAAAAAGAAACACGAACAGCAAAATAAAACGTGGACAAAACAATAAAAAGCGTCAAACATTGGCTAGATTAAAATCCATAGACGTGTTTAAAAAGATGGGTCTTAAGCAATCGTCTAAAATGATCCAGGGAAGTGCACTGTTTGATGAAAATCGGCAGGTCATTCCATAATTTCGGTACAGCGTAGCTAAATGCGCGGTTACCAAATGAAGTGGTTGAAACTCTCGGTAACTTCAACATGCAACTATTCTCAGAGCGGAGACAACGAACCTGTCGGTATTTGGAAAGCAGATCACACATGTAAGGTGGTGCACTATTGTGAATTATGCGAAATGTATGCAACAAAATCTTGAATTCAATGCGCTTGTTGACCGGCAACCAGTGGAGCTCGCGAAGGACAGGAGTGACATGATTGAACTTCCTGGTTTGGTGATTAGGCGGGCAGAGGTATTCTGAACAAGTTGTAGCTTATAAATACTGTTTTGAGAGATTCCATAGAGGAGACTATTACATGTACTAGCAGTGAGTGCAGGCACTTTGTTTGAGCATGGAGGTAGAAAGATACCTCCATGGTTTGAGATAATACTGCATGTATATTATGTTGTACAGTTCAAGCTCAAGGTTAGTTATATCATAGGGCCTCGCACAAAAATCCGTCCCCAGGGATAGGGATGGGGGTACTAGGGTGTCTAAGCACAAGGATCTTATTGCTATGTTTTTTCTTTATTTTAATACGTTTGACTATGATATGTATCCCAAACGCATAGTGGATAGAGGTGTACAATGTAGCCATTGAAGAAAAAATAAAAAATGTCAGATTTTTAAACCCTAACAACTTATTTATATTTTTTTATATTTTCTACAAAATTAGTTTCATATGAAAGACTATTATCTCAGCTTTCTGTTGATATGAGTGGTTATTATGTTAACGAAATGAAAATTCAAGAAAATTAACTTCAATCCACGTGATCACGCACGTACGCGTGCGGGACGGCAAACTGAACGCACTCTACAAAATCACGGATTGCAACGATGTTCTGTATCTCCCTTCGCGCTCGGTGTTGGATTGGCAAATAGCGTTGTCAATACGATTACCATGTTCACAGAATTCAGAGCTGCCGATTCGTGTGTTTTTTTTTCCTTTCAACACTGACGATTTCATGGCTAAAAATCGATTCAAAATTTCAAAGTGTTCGCAAATCGTCCACAATTTACTATATCCGAGGGAAAAAATATATTTAAAAAGCTCATGAAGTGATCTTTTCGATTATGAACTTCGTTTTTTACAAACTACGATCAACACGCAGCGCCGTTGCCGAATAAGGTGCTATGTATGTGAGACTATTTGAGTCAAAGATGGCGGAAACCAGCAGCGGGGCGAGTGAACGCGATCGCCATTGCGAGTCACCGTCTAAAATGGGTCTGTTAACGACACTGTTTTCTGAAATAAGTGAGTATTTTACGAAATAAAGAGTTTCGAAGATATGTTATGGTATTTTTCTGTGATAATTTCTGATTTACGAGCGCTAATGTGAAACGATTTTTTACCTCCGTGAGATCTGTGTGTATGTTGTCATGCCGTCATGGATTAATTGGCTATGTTGTTGGCCGATCTGAGTTGAGCGAGCTCGAGTACCGGCGAGCATTGATACAATAGTAAGTTGAATATCATCCGGAAAAAAATTAGAAATGATGCCAAGACGTAGTGTGAGCTATCTTTAACTCTATTTATCGACTCTTTCTACAAATGCGTGATTTTCATCGGATATATGTTATCTCTGACATATCAAAGATGGCGTTCATCGCTCAACTTGACAACAGAATCACTGTGACAATGCAATGGCCAAAAGTGCAATCATATTTTCACTGACTTTTTGAAGACATCAGTCAATATTTTGAGAATAGAGAAAAAAATAGTGAAAGCTTGGAAGTTTAAATTGATTTCCCCATGTTACAAAAAATTAATTTTGAAAGTATAATTATTAAACTATTCGAGACATGGACATCCTGGACATACTTGTGAAAGATTATTACCAAATCAGATTAATTAAACATGCATTTGATATTTTAGAAACTGATACAAAATATGGATCGTGAAACCAGAACTCTTGTAATGGAATGACTGGAGTAGCTGTGTGCTCCCACTCCCTCTACACTTCTTTGAAGTTGGCCTCTGTATTGACAGTTTCTGTCTTGTTGAAATTTTAAAAAAAATTTTGGAAAAATGTTTGCTGTTATGGGTGACCGATCTAGCGTTAATAAATCCTTTAATAAGCTTTTAGCTGAATACAAAACTCAGTATTTTGGGACAGAAATGGACACCCACTTTTTATTCTGCAATGCCCATTTCCTTCTTGGTCTTAGCACAGCTGTTGAATCGAAATTGAAGGAAATTGAAAGAGACCTTGCATCAGAGCTTGGTCATGGTTTAGGTCGTGATGCCTCAACGAAATTCCAACGATTTAAATCTGCCTCTGGCTCTGCAACTTGTCGGTTTGTTAGGACTGGTTGTGATGTGCTTGGACCAAGAGGAGATGAGAAAAATGGCTGCAGAATGAAGTGGGTGTCCTTTCTGGATGAAAACTTGAAAAAGAAGTCATACATAACCAGTTTCAGAATGAATCGCTTTAATAATTTCTTTCAAGGGGCTGGTAGTTTAGCCCACCATGCTGCTGATATATCAGACTTTCTCACAAATTATTTTGAGTCTATGAATATGAAACTGGAAAGTGTGCTACTTGACTGTAACTGTCAACAGCTAATTTCATTGACAAGAGCCCTGGGGATCCTGTACTATAAGGTGACTGGTCCATTTTGGTCAATGTTACAAAGTGATGTTGAATATGTTGACCAGTATATCTATATTCAAGCAATGCTTGAAAAGTTTCAAGAATGGGAAACAGATTCAACATCACTGATGGCAAGAGACCAAAATGGAGTGTTCAGTGACAGATACAATCCCCGTAGGGATGAAGTGTATGACAGTTTGTTCTCAGATGATTTGATTACTTCACCATTGACTAAAAGTACACTGGAAAAACTGATGACATCATTTATTGTAGTCACAAAACGACAACTCATAGATTTCCTCCCTGGGGGAAAGTACAGTTCGGAACCCACCCAGGAACTCAGAGAAATGCCATGAAACATTGTAGATTAACAAATCTAGTTAGCGAGTACGAGTTTGGTGACTTGGATTTTGGCATGTTTAAAAGACGACATGCATCACTATTTTATCATTCAAGCATACAAATGTTGAAGACAAATCACACCATCTCAGAGTGGTTGTTTGCAAAAGTTTCGATGAACAACAACATTTGTTAAAGTTTGCTCGCTCAAAAGCTGTGGCTATGCGCCAAAAGTATAAGATGATTGAAAAAAATGTGAAAATTAAAACACAGAAAGATTAGAGGAGACTCGAAAAAAAAAGCAAGAGAAAGAAGCAGCAAAAGCAGCTGGTCTACAAAACATAACTGAAAGTGTATTTAGTCATGGTGGGCCGTGCAAGAATGCAAGTGATGTTGCCAGGGTTTTGTCAAGGGTCAAATCAAAAACACAACAAATCAGTGTTCTGAAAAATGAAATTAGATACATTACGAAAGTGATGGGTAAGAAAGATGACAGGCTAATAATGGGAAGAAAGTCCTTTGATTGTCTCAAAACAGATTTTATTTCATATTTAAATTCCAATCCTTCTGCAGTTGCAGAATCTGGTTTAGTGCTACAGTCTGACAGTCGGCCTGAGAGTAGAAAACGAAAGCATGATCAGATTTCCAATTCAGATTCTGAATCGGAGCTTGCTTACTGTTCATCTGATGAGTTTTCTGATGATGAGGAAACTGAATGGAACTTTCAGTATGAATTTACACGTCAAGGTGGCCTGTAGCAGTAGCTTATGATCAAGGATACTTTATTGGTGAAGTTGTTGAGGCCAAATCTGGAGAGGTAGCTACAGTCCAATTCATGACAGCTGGGTATAGAAATACCTTTAAGTGGCCTTCTGTTGTGGATATTGATGAGTATGTAGAATCAAAATTTGTTTTTCATGCGAATTTAGTATTATTGCAAAAGGTAGATGTTGTGTAGTGCCAGAGTTAGATGTAATAGAAAAAAGGTACAGTTTGTACCAGAAACTTTTCATGACTTGAGCAGCTATCTTTGAATCATCTCTTTACTTGATGAAAATGAATAACAGAAAATAAAAGCTGGTACTTACCTTACACATACCCTTTCTTTTTGCTTATTTTGCAATTTTTAATGTAGTCTTTGATATAAAGTCATTTTAAAGAATACTTCTGAAAATTTGTTGTCCAAAATTAGCTATTTTGACATAGTCATCACAATCTTGGAATTTCGGTCTTTTTAGCAGTTTAATCAAAAGTTGAGAACACATGGTAGCATATTTCAAACTAATAAAGGTAAACTTACTAGTTATTTGCAAAGAACAAGCAAAATTAAATACACCCTGAAAGTTTCATGTAATTTGCATTAACGGTTTTGATTTTGTATGAGATTGAAATTGTGGAATTTTCGGTGATTTCGGCAAATTTTATCACTCTGTAAAATTGGCTAAATTTGCATTTTTAGGCCAATTTTTCTCCAAGTTACAGTTTTCTGAAGTACACAGAAAAAAATAGGCATTAAAAGGGCATCATTTAGTAACAGTACAAGTATTTTAAGACCCCTAACCTTGAAAGTTTTATTTTTTGAGCTTTGTGAAAATGCCCGGATGGCCATTTTGGATAATTTACGACCCCTGGAAAATGGGGTTTTCTCAAACTTTGTCAATGAATTGTGCTAAAACTCCACTTCTCATATGCTTTTTACCTTCCAAATGTCATTTTGTAGGTTGTTTCTCACTGGAAACTGGATAAATAAATTGCTTTAGGTAAATTTTTAAAATTCTAGGAAGCCTTGAAAATGCCAATTTTCAAAATTTTGACTAGGTCATTTATCCGAAAGGTCAAATGAAGGTCAAATCTCGCTTAATCTTTGGATAATTTTAAAAAATAGGGTATCATTTTTCATCAAATTTTATGTACTTTTCTGTGAAACTAACAAAAATATGTGATAACAAAGTCAAAAAATTTCCTTGGGATACCTACTATCATGTGACCACCAACCTTTCTTTGCATCTTTGGTGTCTTTGTGTTATTTTAGCACTGGTTTTGTAACGATTTCTTTTCCTCCTTCGCCGTGCAACGTATTTGTCCTTTGACAATCTTAAGCAAAGTTTTGTCACTGTGTTGCGTCTATTATCTGACCAGTTTGATTGCCTAATTCGCCAAGCAAGCAAGGTAGTAATTTAGTCTATTATCTGATGAGTTTGAGTGCCTAATTCGCTAAAGTACCAAGGTAATTACTAATCTGTGGATGCTGTCACCAGATTATCACCGCTAATATAAGACAAAGACACCAAAGCTGCAAAGAAAGGTTGGTAGTATAAATCATATATCATAGTCAAACGCATTAAAATAAAATAAACCATAGCAATATGAACCTTGTGCTTAGACACCCCTACCCCATCCCTATCCCTGGGGCCAGATTTTTGTGCAAGGCCCTATGGTTATATAGTCCTTGGTGAACAGTTGTCAACCATATCTGCCATTGCAAAGATGACAATGTTTGTAACAGATGAACAAATACAAACTGATCATTGTTGTGTCTATGTTGCATTATCATGGAATACTTCATGAATAAATTATCATTTGTAATTGTTACATCAAGTACTTCAATATCATTTTCCATGAAAAGTCAATTTCAGCAATCAGTGCTTACATACCATGTCTGATGTATGCTGTGACTGTCATACAGAATACCTTGCTGGTTGTTTTCTTGTCTGAGCAAGTGATAGAGGTTATGTACAGATAGAAATTTAACCTGTAACAACCAACACGCTCTGTGTGTACACGTAAATTTGGAAGCACATGAACATTTACTGGTTGTTGATCCTATTGTGTTGGTGTACACATAATTAGCATACATTATAAATCTTGTGTCAGAGTTGTTCAAAGATGACATTAACAGGTCGGCTATCAGTTGACCTCTGACCTCAGTCCAAATTAAATTACAAGAAGATGTATCAGACAAATGTCAAGCAAAATTGTATACATCATATCAAAATGAGGCTTGGTAACAAAATTAGGGTCAGTTCTGAGTTGGACTGTGACAATGGTTTCATGTCAATCCTGGTCCAACAACCTGCTACAGATTTCACTGAGTAATTTGTGATATTGGTGATTTGTCATCTTCATTAAATCTACAATTGCTGAATTAATGAAGGCCTGTGAGTTTTTGAAACTGACTTACCAGTGACTGCCAATGTCACCGTAATTTACCATTATCATCTGTAAATTACAGAATTCACTTCAGTAACAATATGTGATCAGTAGCACACATGTAGATGTACCAGCCTACACTGTCTGTGTAGTCAGATCAACACATGTAGATGTACCAGCCTACACTGTCTGTGTAGTCAGATCCACACATGTAGATGTACCAGCCTACACTGTCTGTGTAGTCAGATCCACACATGTAGATGTACCAGCCTACACTGTCTGTTTAGTCAGATCCACACATGTAGATGTACCAGCCTACACTGTCTGTTTAGTCAGATCCACACATGTAGATGTACCAGCCTACACTGTCTGTGTAGTCAGATCCACACATGTAGATGTACCAGCCTACACTGTCTGTGTAGTCAGATCCACACATGTAGATGTACCAGCCTACACTGTCTGTGTAGTCAGATCCACACATGTAGATGTACCAGCCTACACTGTCTGTTTAGTCAGATCCACACATGTAGATGTACCAGCCTACACTGTCTGTTTAGTCAGATCCACACATGTAGATGTACCAGCCTACACTGTCTGTGTAGTCAGATCCACACATGTAGATGTACCAGCCTACACTGTCTGTTTAGTCAGATCCACACATGTAGATGTACCAGCCTACACTGTCTGTTTAGTCAGATCCACACATGTAGATGTACCAGCCTACACTGTCTGTTTAGTCAGATCCACACATGTAGATGTACCAGCCTACACTGTCTGTTTAGTCAGATCCACACATGTAGATGTACCAGCCTACACTGTCTGTGTAGTCAGATCCACACATGTAGATGTACCAGCCTACACTGTCTGTGTAGTCAGATCCACACATGTAGATGTACCAGCCTACACTGTCTGTTTAGTCAGATCCACACATGTAGATGTACCAGCCTACACTGTCTGTTTAGTCAGATCCACACATGTAGATGTACCAGCCTACACTGTCTATGTAGTCAGATCCACACATGTAGATGTACCAGCCTACACTGTCTGTGTAGTCAGATCCACACATGTAGATGTACCAGCCTACACTGTCTGTTTAGTCAGATCCACACATGTAGATGTACCAGCCTACACTGTCTGTTAGTCAGATCCACACATGTAGATGTACCAGCCTACACTGTCTATGTAGTCAGATCCACACATGTAGATGTACCAGCCTACACTGTCTGTTAGTCAGATCCACACATGTAGATGTACCAGCCTACACTGTCTGTTTAGTCAGATCCACACATGTAGATGTACCAGCCTACACTGTCTGTTTAGTCAGATCCACACATGTAGATGTACCAGCCTACACTGTCTGTGTAGTCAGATCCACACATGTAGATGTACCAGCCTACACTGTCTGTGTAGTCAGATCCACACATGTAGATGTACCAGCCTACACTGTCTGTGTAGTCAGATCCACACATGTAGATGTACCAGCCTACACTGTCTGTGTAGTCAGATCCACACATGTAGATGTACCAGCCTACACTGTCTGTGTAGTCAGATCCACACATGTAGATGTACCAGCCTACACTGTCTGTGTAGTCAGATCCACACATGTAGATGTACCAGCCTACACTGTCTGTTTAGTCAGATCCACACATGTAGATGTACCAGCCTACACTGTCTGTGTAGTCAGATCCACACATGTAGATGTACCAGCCTACACTGTCTGTGTAGTCATAATCTGAAAGTTTTCTTTACACATCTGTTTGCAGCCTTTGCTGGTACAGAGCGTTACCTTGGGCTTTTTACAGAACCAACTCAGCGTTTGACAAATGAGTAAATCATATTGCCTGTGCAACATCAGATTACTGGTTTATTGTGACAGGTGTGCATAGTTTGTATGCAAATGAGATTTACAATTACATTCTATACAATGTTGTAGTAACAAATATTGAGGCCATTTGTCAGTGAAGGCATTATTCAAAAAAAACAGTTTGTACGTAAAATGAAAAGCCAAGCTCTTTGATTTAATAGTTGACAATGAAGCGGTAAAGTTTAATGCCTTTTATTCTTCAAATAATTTTAATGTATCAGGGCATTGAAACAGAATGTAAAATGTTGCATGAAAAAATTGTACTTCCCATGATGCATTTGACATTGCAGTGAACCTCATATGAGTGAAACCAGTACAGTAACATTCAGATAATGATTGTATGAGTTGTCTTGACAACCAATTTGAGTTTGGCGGTGGGACTACATATTCAGTTGAATGGCTGACATCGTGGCGCCCTCTACCAGGGATCTAAAGAGAGGATATCCAGAGACTAATCTTTCTTGGCTAAACTCTGTGAAGTGAATGAATTTCTACTGTTCTGTTATTTCTGTTGTTATACTGTGATGACTCAATTTATACTGTTCCAATTCACAGGGGATCAGCAATCGCGAGGATTGTGGGAAACAACGTCATAAATAATTCCAAATTTCAAGATCGTGTTGACATGTGGGTTTTTGAAGAAACTGTAAATGGGAAAAAGTTGACAGAAATCATAAACACAGAGCATGAAAATGTGAAATATCTTCCTGGTTATAAAATTCCAGAAAATGTGGTAAGTATGTACATTGTACTGTTGGTATACAGATATGAACTGCTGATATGAGTTATTTATATATTATAATATTATGATAAATGATTACCTAAGCAGTAAAGCACACCCAGTGATGTTATATCACCAGATTTTGACCAGTTCAGGACGCAGTGACAAGTGCATATAAAAGTGAACTGGTCAAAACCGAGTGGTGTACTGTAGCAATACTGTTATGCTATAATAGCAATAAATCACACCCAGCGATGGTATACCATTCGGTTTTGACCAGTTCACTTCATATAATCACCTGCTACTGTTCGCGCATATATGTTATAAAATGGTCAATGATAACTTTCACCAAGCTAAGGTGGATGCACCAAGCCAAGGAGCTTTACTCCTTAGCATGTGCAGTTTACTTGTTGTCGAGTACCCGCCATTTTTGGATCAGATATGTTAACAGTCTGAGTGGACCATTCAGTTCTGAAGTTCTAATAAAGTTGTCAGTCAAAATCTTGTGGTATACCATTGCTGTGTGTCTTGTTGTGATGATTAAGTCAAAGCAAGTACAATCAATCAATCCATTCATCAATTAATCAATCAATCACTGTACTTGCCTCGTAATTACAACACAACACTCACAATAATGGTACAAAACAATCACAGTCAATACAACAACAGTCAATGCATCAACAGTCAATGCAACAACAGTCAATGCATCAACAGTCAATGCATCAACAGTCAATGCATCAACAGTCAATGCATCAACAGTCAATGCATCAACAGTCAATGCATCAACAGTGAATGCATCAACAGTCAGTGCATCAACAGTCAGTGCACCAACAGTCAGTGCACCAACAGTCAATGCACCAACAGTCAATGCACCAACAGTCAGTGCACCAACAGTCAGTGCATCAACAGTCAATGCATCAACAGTCAATGCACCAACAGTCAATGCATCAACAGTCAATGCATCAACAGTCAATGCACCAACAGTCAATGCACCAACAGTCAATGCACCAACAGTCAATGCATCAACAGTCAATGCATCAACAGTCAATGCATCAACAGTCAATGCACCAACAGTCAATGCATCAACAGTCAATACATCAACAGTCAATGCATCAACAGTCAATGCATCAACAGTCAATGCATCAACAGTCAATGCACCAACAGTCAATGCACCAACAGTCAATGCATCAACAGTCAATGCATCAACAGTCAATGCATCAACAGTCAATACACCAACAGTCAATGCACCAACAGTCAATGCACCAACAGTCAATGCACCAACAGTCAATGCACCAACAGTCAATGCACCAACAGTCAATGCACCAACAGTCAATGCACCAACAGTCAATGCACCAACAGTCAATGCATCAACAGTCAATGCATCAACAGTCAATGCATCAACAGTCAATGCATCAACAGTCAATGCATCAACAGTCAATGCACCAACAGTCAATGCATCAACAGTCAATGCATCAACAGTCAATGCATCAACAGTCAATGCATCAACAGTCAATGCATCAACAGTCAATGCATCAACAGTCAATGCATCAACAGTCAATGCATCAACAGTCAATGCATCAACAGTCAATGCATCAACAGTCAATGCATCAACAGTCAGTGCATCAACAGTCAATGCATCAACAGTCAATACATCAACAGTCAATGCATCAACAGTCAATGCATCAACAGTCAATGCATCAACAGTCAATGCATCAACAGTCAATGCATCAACAGTCAATGCATCAACAGTCAATGCATCAACAGTCAATGCAACAATCATTGTCCTTTCTAGATCCAGCACAATTTAGCTGATTGTTCCACTGAGTAGAACTGTATACCAATTACTTGTCTAATAATGTCAATTCAAACCAAAGAACTAATGCAACACCATAGCTTTCTAAATTTCTTGTAGATATTGCTTAAAGCTGTTATGTCTTCAAATCCAACTGACTTCAGAATCACTTCAATGTTTCCATGTTGCACTATTGCCTTCAAGTTCAGTGCGTCCTACCAGGATATATGTGTGTGTAACTGCATTGAATTTGCTATCATCTTGAATTCTGTTTACAGGTTGCTGTACCAGACTTGAAGGAAGCAGCCAATGGCGCTGATATCCTAGTCTTTGTTGTACCACATCAGTTTGTAACAGGGATTTGTGATCAACTGAAAGACATCGTCAAACCAAACAGCATTGCTGTCTCACTTATTAAGGTACAGCACACCCTCTTTAATTCTCATTTCCAATAATCCATAGCAACCACAGATGATACTCTGTCATCGTCACATGTTTGTCATGTGATCATGTGTAAACACCACATGATCATCACCAATGCTGTAGCTATGGTTACGTTTTCTGTTTTCACATGTCATAATATGATACATTGGCAGCATTATTTTGCAGTTAATTTTTAAATGAACCCTTTTCCTGCCAAGTCCATATTTCACCACCAGGTCAAGGTGGTTAAAATTAATGAAACACAACATATTCCATATGATGTATTTTAACATAATACTGTACATTTGAAAGCTGTTGAAAACATAAATACTGTAAAGTTGATTTTTTTGACTAAAGATGCTATAACAGACCAAGCCAAGCGGGTGAAAACACATCACGTTTTCGCTCAATACTGCTTTTTACTGACTTTGATGTTGGGAAGTGATACTGTCTGGCAGGAAAAGGGTTAAAGAAATAGTTGTTAGCATTTTGTATCGCTCTTCAATGCAAATTTTCACAATGTTTTGAATTGATATTTTTAAGAATAACAAAGGGTATTCAAATTTATCCAGGTGCATTAAAGTCTCTGCAGGATTCTATCTTGTACAAAGACTTTGACTCTTTGGAGTTTATAGCTTTCATGTTTTGAGACATGGTTTTCCATTCATAGTCAACGAATTGTTGTCAGACATAAATGTATCTGTTGTCAGACTTACTCCACGTCATTAAATTCACAGTTTGTTTTGTACTATGAGCAAGAAAGACTGTTAGACTTTTTTGATTCATAGCAATGCTGTCCCTAGTCTATTAAGTTGGTCAGCGGTCTGCATGTTGTTGATCATCCATCCACAGCCACATGTCATCTGTTTGGAGTTATTCAGTGAAACTGATGTGTCAAATTCATCAACTTAACCCTTTCACCCCCAGTTCCCTGTATACAGGTCCAACTTTACCATAGAAAACAATGGATTTGGGACAAACCATGGTGGTGAAAGGGTTAATGCTTTAAAATTAGGTTTGTAGATCTTAGCAATGGCCTCTTTCAGATTTGTGCAAATTTTGTCTAACTCTAAATATTTGGAAGACAGGTATGGTGCAAATTTTGTTTAAGGAATCTATCTTCTAAAACCTTGTCTGATATCCTAAAATTGGGTTTGTAAGTTTGCTCAGGATGGCCAAATTCAGATGAACAGTTTGTGTGTTTTGGACATTTATTTTGTTATTCATACTTGGTGTTCCATACTTCAGTTTCAGTGGTTTCAGAAAATTTTGCAAAGTTCTTTCAATAAATTCTCAGAATTCTTGTCTCAATTAAAACTTTGTCTTGGTTCATCCATGTAAACCTTTTCATTATTGACCTTACTAAAAGGCCGTTATTCTAACTTACTGACCTTATTTGATCACTTTCATGGGTCTTTATTAATGCCTGACCTTTCACCATGTTCTTTATGAGGAGTCATTATTCCTTTTTATTGATCTCACCTAGAGTCATTATTTCACAATACTGACCTTTCATAATTACAATCTGCAGGTGCAGTCTGATATGGGATCTCCCAAACAAAGACAAAAATCAAAGAATCATGGGAAATTTAGAAACAGAAAGAATTACCAGATGACCAAGTTGAACAGTGTATGTGAAATTTAACACTGTCGTTTGTTATGTGCATTGATAATCTTGCTTCTTTCATCGATAATGTTTGTATTGGATTTACTGAATACTTTGGCTTTCTTGAAATGATTGTGTTGTGTTGCTGCTGTTCAAAATGATAGCCACTAACCGCCGTGCGTAGTGCTTGTCAAATGATCACTACTCAATCTGTAATTTCACATCACAGACATCAAGGACAGCTAGTCTCAATTCTTTTAACACAGAAACCAGTGAAGGTATTTTACACAATGCAAAATTACTTCTCCTGTGTATCATTCCTGGAAATAGGCGTTTTGAGATCAAAACGTTAATATCTGAAATGAAGTACAGTCACACCTGTCTTAGTGGTCACTCTCACTGAGCGGTCATCTCATTACAGTGGTCACTTTGTGGCTACCCTGAAACATTTTACATGTTAAAGCCCCTCTGAAGAACAGCTATCTCTCTTACAGTACCGGTATGTGATCAGTGGCCACAATGTGATCAGTGGCCACATAAAGTTGGTGCAATTTATTACAAAACTGTTTGTAATAGTCAGCATATCTGACTTTGAATGATCCTGTCAAAAAATACTAAAACTGGATTGCGAGAATTTTTTAATATTTTGACTGATTTTATATCTGCATCATAATTGTTTCAAATATTAAATGCATGTATCATGATTTTCAAGGGATATATGATATTGAATTTTGTTATTTTTGATAGATAATGTTATTTGTTTCTAATTCACCACTCAGCACACTAACTACAATGAAGGTAATGCCACACCCACCCTCTATAGAATGGCCACCTCTATATAGTAGTCACTTTTTCTTGGTCTCTTGTATGACCATTTTACACACAGGTTTGACTGTACTGGTAACAGCTGCAGACAGAATTATGATAGATTTGAAATCTTGTCAACAAAGCCATCAATAAACAAAGCAACAAATGCAGGAAAGTTGACCTTCATGTAGTTAATAAAATAGTAAAAAATGATATGATATTAAAATGTGGGTGCAAAAAAATACGAGTAAATTGGAATTTGAAAGTATAATTCTCATTGCATATAGCAATCACTGTGTGGCATCTAAGCTTAAAACTTCAAATTTTGTTCTTCATCAAGTGAAGCAGATTTATTGGAAATATATCAAGTCAAGGGGATAGATTGTCTTTCATGTATATTAATTAATTCAAGAAATAAATTATATTTCAGTTGTGTAGCGTAGGCAAGAAGAGTGCCCTTAATCCCATTGAGAAAAACAGAATTTCTCTTGTTCTGAATTATTTATGTCAAAGGGGAAGTGAAACCGTGAATATAGTCATTTTCTATTTCTGCTTTTGCATAATTTTGTGATCTCAGTTTATACTGTCAAATGGAATAATGTTTTGTTCACTAATAACCATTGTTAGCATTTCCCCTCATTTCCTTCACACACTGTCAGGAACTGTAGGCTAGTCAGATATTATCAGAAAATATCACTGCCCTCTGTAGCTGAAAGTGATGTCATTGTCTTGAAAACCTTTGATGGTACCAATGGTACACACCCAGGTTGTGGAGTTGCCTGCCTAGATTCTGTCTCTGGCTGTGCTGTGATTTAATGGATAAACTATTGCCTTTGTAACTGAGCCAGTCATTGCACTGCAGTAGAGAGCACAAATTTGAAAGTTATTTCAATATCACACAACTTGCCGAATTGCTTCAACCCTTGTTTTCAGTAACAGGGTAGGATATTATTGTTATTCAAATGTGGGGGTATATTTTGATTACTTGTTTTCCACAAGTATTTTGTAAAGAGTCTCCCTTGGCAAAGTCAGTAAATCACAAGGTATGAAGTCTGAATGTTCAAAGCATTCATGGAGTGGTAAGGTTGTCAAGGTAGTGGTAAGGTTGTCAAGGTAGTGGTAAGGTTGTCAAGGTAGTGGTAAGGTTGTCAAGGTAGTGGTAAGGTTGTCAAGGTAGTGGTAAGGTTGTCAAGGTAGTGGTAGGTTGTCAAGGTAGTGGCAAGGTTGTCAAGGTAGTGGTAAGGTTGTCAAGGTAGTGGTAAGGTTGTCAAGGTAGTGGTAAGGTTGTCAAGGTAGTGGTAAGGTTGTCAAGGTCAGTGGTAAGGTTGTCAAGGTAGTGGTAAGGTTGTCAAGGTAGTGGTAAGGTTGTCAAGGTAGTGGTAAGGTTGTCAAGGTAGTGGTAAGGTTGTCAAGGTAGTGGTAAGGTTGTCAAGGTAGTGGTAAGGTTGTCAAGGTAGTGGTAAGGTTGTCAAGGTCAGTGGTAAGGTTGTCAAGGTCAGTGGTAAGGTTGTCAAGGTAGTGGTAAGGTTGTCAAGGTCAGTGGTAAGGTTGTCAAGGTTAGTCGTAAGGTTGTCAAGGTAGTGGTAAGGTTGTCAAGGTAGTGGTAAGGTTGTCAAGGTAGTGGTAAGGTTGTCAAGGTCAGTAGTAAGGTTGTCAAGGTCAGTGGTGTTAGGATTGTTGATATCACATGATAGTAAGATTGTTGACAGCATCATGTTGTTTACATGAAGGTTATTGACATCTGTCAGGTCATACCTGTCATGTCCCGTAAAGCTCTTCTCATTTAGAAAATGTTTGAAGATTCTGTACACTGTGTGTATGATCTTACCCTGATTTATGTCAAATGAAGGATTGAAAGATTTTACAATAGTGTGACTGGAACAGTTGGATAAGGCCACAGTAATTAAATTCTTTGTTTTGCGTCCCCACCCGCCTAGGTTTTGAAGGTTTTCATGAAAAACACACACAGTGTATTTGAATAGGAAATTTTAGGACATTAACCGCTTTGCTTTTCTGAACTAAAATTTTGTTACAATTTTGTATTTGCTGCAATCAAATTACATTGTGTTAATTTTCTTGTGTGTGTTTTTCAGCCGCTTAGACGCGTACCTTTTCCCATTTAGAGTGGACGCAAAACAAAGAATTTAATTACTTTGGCCTAAGTGAAGTTGCAAGTAATTTTCCCTCTATGGATTTAGATGATGTTTTCATTTGGTCATTTTTAAAACTGACTTCACTATAACAATGGTTCTGGTGGTTGTATTGGTTTGTGTGTAGTGCTATTATGATGAACAGACTAATTTATTGTTAGCGGTGCCTAAGTGTCATATAATTCTGGATAAAATAACTTTTTAGAAGAAAGAAGCCATTAAAAGAACACATAGTTTTCTATTATTGAACCAAAAAGTTAACAGTAGTTTTGTCCAGACTTTGAATTCAGTGACTCTCTGTGTTCCTTGCTGCCAAATAGAAAAGTCCTATTCTTGATGTCACATAAAATGTACGCGTAGCTGCCATATTGGATTTCCATCTTGATTCATAGTTTCTGTTTTCCTTCTTTGTAAACACCATTTCATCATTTTAAGTTATTGTCTTTTATCCTCAAAGAATTGGGACTGCTGACTATAACACATTTCATTGTCATGTCATCATTTTTACTTGACGCTCACCATTTGACCTTTCACACTGACCATTTGACCTTTGACACTGATCATTTGACCTTTGACACTGACCATGTGATCTTTTAGCCATACCTGTACAGCTGCAGGCATAACACCATTAATTCACTTCTGGGCTAGTTACCCACGAAGATAGTTAGGAAGAAAAATAGTGCAGACCTTGAAGTTTTGATACCTGCATGGATGCTTGTCTAGATTGAACTTTACTGTGAAGTATTTTTGTAAAGATATTTTTCTGCCTGAATCAAAGTGCAGACTGTTGTGAATAATGGCTGGTAGTATGTGGAGTTCTAAGGCCAATTATTGGATAGAAATCATAATAATAAGCCTGAATTTGTCAAAAACACCACTGAGGGCGCTATTTTCAGTGCTAACTCAAATGCCCACACGAAAAATTCATCAGTAGTCAAGCTGACATTGACCTAACACCTGTTAAGAGGATTCATGTCACTGAATGTTTTAAAATAGGAAAATCGAGCTCAATGCTACTGTGGTGGCCTATGGGAAATGAATTAGTGGTCTTGAATCTCCATGTCTATTCTAATTGGCTGATTATGTAACTTTGTGTTTTAAATTTTCTCTATATTTCAGTTATTATAATTGAAGCTCAAATTTCACCAATTGTAATAATATTTCCAGGAATTTCGTAGTCAGTTTGATTCTGCAGAGAAAGATACAGGCTTGGAATTGGTCATTGTGTTTGACGGTCTATTTCCACAGTGGTTGTCATTTGACATGAATAGATTTTTGAACATGGACATAATCAGCAAAAAATAATTTGTATAGCAGAAACATTGAATTACTCCATTATAAATCCTCTAGAATATCTCCAGTTTTATTGTGCCAAAAGAGGCGCTATGCTTGGACCATTTCTACATATCTTCCATGTATAAAACACGGAACAAAGCATATAAGTGTACTATGTAAACCACGCAGTGAAATCAGTATCTTCTATTCCCTAGCTGATAGCATTTTCCAGAATTGTGTCATTGCATGTACAGAAACATGTATGGAGCAACTTCATGACATCTCCCTGTCTGTCCATGCCATTCCGGTCTGTGTTGTTATGGTTACCAGCTAGATCCCTGTCATGCCGTATCTCTGCTGCTCTATTGCACCATATGGTTCTTGGCTGTTGTACGTCTTGTGGTAGTAGTTTAAATCTTCAATGTGATAGCAGCATGGGTTAATGCACTGTGTGCCACTTCCTCAAGCTGTTACAGAGTATGATGTATATCTATGATGTGTTTCAGTGATCGAAATAATCGGTGGCAATGGTGGCATTTGCCACCAAAAACTGTCAATCTGCCACCAAAATTTTTTCTGGTGGTATTTTTCTGCCACTAAATTTTGGGTCATCATGTCATCGATCCTACAGCTTGAATGAAGGAACCACTAGTCTGAAGGAACACGCATTGTCATGACGGCGGAAAAAATCATTAGCCAAAAAAAACCCCAAACTAATTGCGACATTTTGGCATGAATGAAAACACAGCGTGAATCCAAACTTGTGATTGGCTAATCTCCATATCGATGACAGCAGCTTTTGTACACTGGACATGTTGTTGCCCTCTGTGATAGCCGCATATGCAGTCATACGGCACAAGATAAAAGCATGTTGTGACATTTTGAAAACAAAGCCAAACTGCAGCCTGCATGAATTAAATAACAATACATGTAAATACTTGCAATTCATTAGCCAGTACAGGGCTCAAAAATTCCTATCGCCCGACGCCCGTGGCTAGTGAATTTTGCGTTCGGGCAAGTAAAATCAATATGCTTCCCGTCCGACGGGCAAGTGCACCAGCGGTTGAATTAACTAATTACAAAGCTCTGGACAATTCAAGCTTGAAAACGTATTTCATTAGGTCTGTACACGCCTACAATCATTGTAAGTCCTTCAACTCTCAAAAGTTTTTTTCTGAAAACCCTTGAAAATCCGCCAGACATCGCAAAATAATCGTTCTTGCTGTTGTAAAACACAAAAGTCGTAAAAATACAGTTTTGCGACATGTTCTCTCCGACGACACGGAGTGAACTCACTGTTTTGTATGTGTGCCGTAAAGTGGTATGCTCTTGACAGTGGTATTCTCTTTGTGCAAGTGCAGCATGAGTCGTATGACAGTCGATCGGCTTCACGCGATCGATAGTGTAATTGCACCCTGTGCTTGGTAAATGGATGTAAACTTATTCGAAGCCATGGATCTCGGCAATGCTTACTGTTCACGTAAATCAACACCCAGATGAAAAAGTACAAGTTTACATCGTAGTCGAAACGGGCTCAGTCGACCAAGGAGGCCACATATTGCAGCTACGTAGTGCGTGAGATGCAGACAGTTTCAAATTACGTGACCTTGGTTGTTAGGGATCGGCTCTCACTTACAGAAAACAAATCTGCACTGAAGAGTAACGAAAACGAAACTTGAATCTGCTCTCTTGACGAATACATTTATCAAAATAAAACTTTGAAAGACGGCTGTGCTCAGTGAGTAAACATGTAAACAGGTAAAAGGGTTGCAGATGTACCTGTGCGTATGCATTGGCAGATAAACACTAGCAGAGTAGTTTGTAATCTCAGCTTGATAATAAAGAGCAGCAGCCAGCCATGCACATTGTAAATCACACAATCTTATTACTCTTATGCAAAGATTTTAATTTGGATTAGGTTGTGGAAAAATTCCAAATTCAAAGATGTTTTCTAGATGGCCAAATCTACAGAAAAAAACTAAAGTATTCTCACATTTCTTCTGCGACATTTCAGATTTGGTAATAGTCCTTCATTTTAACAAGAATGTAGTTCATGTTTGAATCTGTTTTTTCCCTCTTTGAATTCACTTCATATGGCCAAACTCTTGCTTTCTGTTACAAATTACTAGTACAGTTATTATAAATTTAGGGCAAGTATTTTTCCTGTCGAGCAAATAAAAATGAAATTCACGTGTCCCACGGTTGGTAAGTTTGAAAATTTTTTTTCGAAGCCTGCAGTATGGGTTGATTTTTTGTGACGTATACTCACCATATTTTCAAGAATTTATAAATTAGAATGAGTATGTGGCAATGACAAAATGTTGTATTATACCGATCACAAACTGCCACCAGATTTTTCATAATTGCCACCTGATTTTATATCCGGTGGCAAACTTTTGCCACAAGAAATAAAAAAAAGTATTTCTATCATGTGTTTATTAATTGTGTTTTCTTGACAGGGTTTAAACATCAAAGATAAAGGTTTACAGTTAATATCACATCTGATAAAGAGCACACTATCGATTGATTGTAATGTATTGATGGGTGCCAATCTTGCTCCAGAGGTCGCTGCTGGCAATTTTTGTGAGACTACAATAGGTGAGTATTGTCCCTCTCATGTTACTTGTGACTTGAAATGAATTTTACAGTACTTTGAAAGTTTGACAGGGCTCGAAATTAACTTTTTTCCCTGGTAGTCCACTTGCGCTACCATTTTCTGTAGTTGGTAGGCCACTGACAATGGCTGTAGCCCATGCATTTTGCAGTTTAAGGATATTTGTTTCCCTAATAAGGCCCCCCAAAAAAATATGTGCTGTTCCGATTACCCGATCTACCTCAATTTTATCCCCCCGACCCTAGACATTTTAGAGCTTCGTAAACCCGGAAGTAAAAATAATGATATGAAAAAACGTGAAACGCATGAAACTAATTTTAGTTCGATTTTGATACTTTTTGAACTACTTCAATAAAATACTGTTGAAACAATACCACGAGTAAATTTCGGTACGCTGATTTTGCATATGAAAGCCTATCAGCCAGTTGAGAGTTACGTTCACAAAAGCTCATTGCCCGATAAGGTTTCTGTGTCACATCATCTCTGTATGATTGAGAAAAGGAGACGAACTGAAGGTTTTGTGCATCATATGAATGTCCATAACACTCTGAAAATAATTCTGATAGCAAAATTGACACGAAAAATTGGACTTTACTGTCACAGAAACATGTTCAGTGCAGACTGCACAAGCATTGAAGCAAGCTGTGGTGTCAATGGGCCCGGTTTTTGAATTCAGTGAACAGACACTGACCCATTTTTCGGAGCAAATAAACCCTAAAATTAACTGTCGGTGACAACCAACCTTTCTGTTTGTTATTTTCACCATTCTAAAATGACTGAAAAAAAGCAACTGGAGCAAATCTGACATCGAGAAAAACTCGACTCAAAACAAGAGATCTGACCCTCTAAGTTGTTCGTTTTAGCTCTACTGAGTCTGCGCACAAAACTGCAAGACCAGCTTGGTCACGAGAAAAATACAGCTCACTGGTTTGGAAAGGGCAATGTTGATCCAAACTTACAGTAGTGAAGGATGATATACGCACAGTAAAACGTGACAAACAAGCACATTATTTTTTTCAGAAGCTACAAAACATTCTTTTGACTTTTTGTCTTCATTTAAGGTAGTATGCGCCTCGAAAGTGAAAGAAAAACTTTTGCTCAAACTTTTCTCAAAGAATATTTCAACCATTCTCTTTCAAAATCAAGAATAAAAATGAGGGGTCACTGTGCAAATTTGTTACCAGAGAAACAAATTACCCAAGATTTACGGATATTTTCAATTCAAACTGGCCACCAACTCTGTGTTAACTCTTTAGAAAAAACTAAGATGCTAAAAAGTTTTCTTACATCAAGAGCTTTAAAATGTACCTGCACAAGTGGTAGATCAGAAAAGGATGATAAAAATTATAGAATTTAAATATATGTCCCCCAGCATATAGAAAGTAGTCAGGACATCCAAACTGATTTGATACTATTCTGGTATGGTATATTGGAGTTATGGTACCACCAAAGTGGAAATAATAACTTCAAAACAAGCAGAAAATGGCAAAAAACTACATTGTTTCCTATCAGGCTATGAATTACCAAGTGTTACATCTGCATGGTGCAGTTATGTAAATTTCGTTCAGAAACAAATGCTGAGATTGCTTTGAAATATGGTTTGCAGGGTTTCTGCCATTTTTGGACAATTGTATTTTTAAGGAAATGCTTGTTATTGAAGGTCAAATAATGTCCTTCACACAAATCTCTTGATTCATTCTTTGGAATTAGGTTTGCAGGGTTCTAAAATACATGTACACACCTATTGCTTAAGTCTCCTTGGTAAATAACGGTTTGTGTTGGACATTTACCCGTTTGGCAATGACACTGAGATCGTTGTTCAATAACTTGGAGATTGTTTGGCACATACAATTGTCATATAGGTTTGACAGCATTGTCAGCACTGCCAAATTGTATATTATGGTTTAAGGAAACCAAGCACAGCCAAACACTACAATAAAGCTGGCATTTTATCCATTTTGATATACCACATCTGATCACATGTGAGCACAGTGTGTTTGACACTACTTTTCACAGCTTGTAATGACAGTTGACATTTGAATTCAGGTGTAGTCACAGTTTACATTTGAATTCAGGTGTACTGACAGTTTATGTTTGAATTCAGGTGTACTGACAGTTTACATTTGAATTCAGCTTGTAATGACAGTTGACATTTGAATTCAGGTGTAGTCAAACAAGAGTATGGACCACTTCTGAAAGAATTATTTGAAACAGAGACATTCAGATGTGTTATTGTAGAAGATGCTACTACCGTAGAACTGTGTGGTGCTTTAAAGGTATGTACAGTTAATGATTTTTGGGAATTTTGAATCTGTATGATTGGGTTTTACACAGAGTTCACAAGACTACAGGTAATCAGGAGTTTGAGAGATTGTAAGTTCAGGCCTTATACTTGTCAACCACTGTGTATTCTTGAATACAAGTGATTTTTCGCATTTCCTCAGTGTTGACATGTAGTTTTCGGTTCGGCCTTTATTCAGATACATGATAAAACAAACCTAAAAATGTGTAAAGGGCGAGATTACTTGAATGGAAACTAAACCTGAGCATATACATGTATTGTTACAACACTGATTTCATTGAATTATCATATTTTGTTAACTATTCTGGATCTAAAAATAATGTGCCATCCCTGCTGACCGACACGTACTGAATACACAAATGTATCTGTAATGAGGCTTTCTGGTTGTTCAGTAATTGTACAGTGTACTGGTATCTAACTCTATCTGCTTTGATTTCAGAATGTTGTAGCGGTTGGCGCTGGTATCGTTGATGGTCTTGGTTACGGGGACAACACAAAGGCTGCTGTAATCCGTCTTGGTTTGATGGAAATGGTGGTTTTTGCACAGACATTTTATCAAGGTGTTAAAACAGACACTTTCCTTGAAAGTTGTGGTGTGGGTGACTTGGTAACAACATGTTACGGTGGTCGTAATCGTCGAGTTGCTGAAGCTTTCGTCAAGACAGGGAAGGTAATTTGATGATACCATATTATGTTACTGTATGTCAATTTTACAAAAGTGTGTTGTCAAAATTTCAGTAATGTGGTTGCAACTGTGCACTAGAAATAGAAAGGAAATCAATTTGAATTTGAACAAGAAATAGATTAGTTGGTAGCACCAGTCAGATTTAGTGCCCAAGGGATATTTAAGTCAAATAGCATTATGAAGGTGAACTAATTCTTCAAATGCAATTCTGGTTGAGGGATTTGAAATATCTGACTACGCAGCATTGATCTCATAGTATAAGATCTTTGTAGGAACTGTAGCAACTGATATTGTGTTCACTATAAGATCTATGCAGTAATTGTTGCAAGCTGACCTACATACTGTCTGTGTAATAGATGATGAGTAGAATTCTTAGATACAGTAATAAAACCACTGGTCATTCCAACCAGTGAATATTTACATTTACATATGTCAGATTTTAATGAGTGCAAATTCAAAGTTTGTCTCTGTATGTACAAGGCTAAGACCTAATGATCAAATGATAGAATTTGAAAGGATGGATATATCCTCGAAACAGCCATTGAAATGATGCACTTTAATGTGTTGCTTTCCAGACAGCCAATCAAAGGGCACAGGTCTAAACTATTGAATGATTTGTTTGTAATCAGCCAATCAGCATCTAAAGTTAATGATTTTGTTCTGAAATTAACCAATCAAAAGGCTTGTCTTTTAACAATTGAATGTTTTGTTTCCTAAACAGCCAATCAAACAGTTGGAAGTTGAAATGTTGAATGGTCAGAGTTTACAGGGTCCTCACACAGCGAGGGAAGTGAATTTTATGTTGAAAAACAAAGATATGGAAGATAAGTAAGTATTGACTCTGTTGTTCTTACGCTGAAAGAGTTGTAAGAATGGTTGGCAACATTCTAGAAGTGGTACTGCAAAAAACTGATGATATCACATCCCTCAAAGACAAAATAGGAAGGCCCCTAAATCCAGCACTAGCATGTAACAGTACTTATTGAATATGTACTCACTATCATATGACATTATCATTTTGTTGTTGTACCGTGCTTTGAATTTTTCAACATGGCGTAGAGTGTCTTTTCAGAGCCATCTTAGTTGTTTGACCAGTTTGGGTCGTTTTGATTCACTCAACCAGAGTTTATTCATGATTATTCTTCCATTGCCGCCAGCAAAGACTCTGTCTAAAATGTCTTTTCAGTTCCTCTGTCAGTGAAGTACAGAACTTACATGTATCAGATGAGTTGATAATCTGAAAGGTTTTGTTGTCCATGATCTTCTGGTAACTTTAAATTTCTTCTCTAAAGCCATCGTTAAGAGCTTTCACCGTCGGCTGACCAGTCTGTTTGGATGTCTATATTCATCATCTGATTAGCAACTCACTTATTTCTTGATTGAGTCATAAAGTCACTTATAAAGGAACATTGTAGAAATCAACTCTGACAGAGAATAGCAATGTTTCAGCTAGACATCTTTATTATCTGATATTTATCTTATTCAAGTCTCACTGCATTATGTGTATTCCTATGTGATGTCTCTCAAAATGTAAAATTGCAACACTAGTTTCTCCAGTGTATGTCAGGTCTATTCGCTACCTACTACAACATATGTAATTACCAGGTCTAAAGAAAATGATGAAATTTTTACTTTGCTTAGTCATCCAGCTTAAATAGGCATAAGCTGTAACTTGTGGCAAGTTTTTCAGTATTCTGCTTCTGTATATCAACTACCTTGTCTGACCCGAATCCTTTTGTCACACAGCTTGTATGTGTGTAGTGATCATTGTTTATTTTTTACAAACGAATTCTAGTCCGGACTTGAATACAATTTTCAACAATAACAATGGAGAATATACCGGTACTCACATAGGTTGTGTTGATATGCTCGATACTTGGCATTAAATTACAGTTGAGGGATTCAATGCAGAAAGTGTAGGGAAACCACAAAACAAAAGTTCTGAAAAATAGGCCAAATTTATAGCTTATGGAGCTTTAAATTTTATCAAATGAGAGCTTAATATCAGCAACAATATCTCTGACAATATTTGTTTTATATGTAGTGTATCTGACATAGCAGTGGAATCTTCAAATAATGAAATGGTGTTGTTATGTCCACTTATTGTATCATGAATGCCGACTTCTTTCACCACATGTCAGCCTCCTCAAGAAATATGAACTTTGTGACAATATTCTGGTATTGAAGACATCATACTTTACGTTGATTTTTGTGTATTATATGCATTTATAATGTATTGCATCATTTGCCCTGTACCATGCATATTGGATTGCCACGTTGTGCCCTGTACCATGCATTTTAGATTGCCACCATTTTGCCTGTGCCATTCATATAAGTTTGCCATCATGTGCCCTGTACATGCAGTGTGCCCTCTTTTGTATTTCTTCTTTACAACTATTTGCTCTGCAATGTGCATAGTGTAACACTATTACATACCCTGTACCATGATGTTGTGCAATGTAATTACATGTGCCTTGTGCTATGTTGTCATATTCCATCGTGTGCCTTGTACCATGTGTAGTGAAAAACCATCATGTGCCTGTACCATGTAAAGTGAAAAACCATCATGTGTCCTGTACCATGTATAGTGTAAAACATTCATGTGCCTTGGTGCCCTGTACCATGCATAGCGCAATTCCATCATGTGCCCTGTACCATGTATGTGATGCATCCTTCTTTCTCTCTGAGTGTATTGTCTGACAATGTTCTGCCAACACTTTGCTTTTTATACAGGTTCCCACTATTTACAGCAGTGCATAAGATATGTAGTGAAGGCATGCCAGCCACAGAGATGATACAGTGCCTTCTCTCCCATCCTGAACACCAATTACTACTCTAGAATATGTTGTATGTAAATGAGTGGTGAGCTGATCCAATGGGCTCTCAGTTCTGCTTTGCATATTAATTGTCATCGCTTGCTAACACATCCCTTTCAATCACTGCATACTTCTACCATTCCACCGTCTAAACCATCTTGATGTGCCTTCTTTAGAAGACACAAATACATCAACTCACCAAAGTTTTGCCTTCATGTTTTGTGTAATGTTCCTCACTCTATCTATCCCCTTATCTATCTCACTTGCTTTGTTTTTTGTTTTGTCTTATTTGATATTTGTTTTGTCAAATTGTCTTGGGGTTAACCATGATGGTGATACTGATATATTGATATTAACAAACCCTGCACTGGTGTATCCTGTTTGTGTCAATAATTCCAAGGTGGAACAAATTAATCACATATAATAACCCTGATGTGACCATAGATACCTTTTCTGTAAGACATTAGTGTTACAGAATCGGCATGTCACTGTACACCTGTAATTTATAATGATTTCACAATTTTATCACAACAGATGTCAGACAAGTATTTCAGACTATTGGCCTTGAAATTGAAATCAACCGTAGTTTGTCAGAATAGGGAAACTTTTACTTAAAAACTAATTGCCAACTTGTATTTAAAAGTAGATGAGAAATAAACCCCCTGTCCAATAGATTTCATATGTCACTATGTAAAAATGAAATCTGTGTACAAAATACTACTAACAACCAGGGCAAGAGAAAAAAAATGAAGTATGTTTTTACAAACTGTCTTTCCTTAAATGGATTGTATTTCAACAAACTTTGCAGTATATTGTACATTATATTAATTTGATGAATTAGTGCAGGAATTCAGTACTTAGTCAATTTAAGAAAATGGCAAAAGTCAATCTGACAAGCTGAGTGGCCATCAATGTCCAGTTGTATAGAGTGGCCATCAATGTCCAGTTGTATATGCAATGCTTGTCTGTTAATACCCAGTCACAGGTGTTGGTCATTGCCACAATCATAAAACAACTCGTAACACAATTTTGATCAGTGATTTCCAATGACATTGACCTTGAAGATCAGTGATCTCCAATGACATTGACCTTGAAGATCAGTGATCTCCAATGACATTGACCTTGAAGATCTAAATGAGGAATTTGAGATGCCTTCTGACTGATGCATCATGGAAAATGAAACCTGATCCTCTTTCATTTATGGAAGTCTGATAGTTACATGATGCAGACAACTGAATTTCATTTTGTTTTCTGAACTGTAAAATCCAGTGACAAATATCATTAATTTACTCAACAGAAGTGCTATCTATCCATCACAACTAACAGATTACCATGACAACAGCTGCTAGGTTGCTACAGTAACTGCTGTTTTGGTCACATAAATTATTAAACCAGACTACTGCATCAAAAAATTATAGCTAACTTCCACCTACCCATATTGCTACAGACTGTTAACTGGTTGTTTGTTATTTGTTTAATATTTCAGATTTCCTCTTTTCACGGCAATACATCGTATCTGTGCTGATGGTCTACCTCCTCAAGAAATGATTAAATGTCTTCATGATCACCCTGAACATCTGTAGTCACATGACCTCCATAAGTCACATGACCTCCACATCACATGACCTCATTGATGTCTCTTACATTCTCTGTAATTGTAAATTGTGGCATTGTGAAAGGATTATGTTGACACAAAAAGACTAGCTTAGGGTACTTCTGCTCTTTTCATTTTATTTCTGATTTTTGTGAAAAATGTCACTTCACTTGGTGTGTTTTAATTTAATTAGTTGCCTTCTTGTCAATAACTTTGTGAACTGTATCATAAATAATTCTCTTTATGTTGAAAGGTTTATTGTATTTTACAAATCTGGACAATCAAACTATTTATTTTGAAATCAGAGAGAATCGACAATGTGACAAAATAGCGCTAAGTAGTACGTTTATGATATAAAGGTGAATGAATTCTTTTGTTATGGAATTGATGATATGGTCATTTCTTGTCAGTAATCCCATCAAAGAAGGCAAGTTATCCTGTCATCTTATCACCCTTTCTACTCTGGAAAAGAATAATCCTCAAAAAGGTATACTGTCACCTGTAATCTAAATATGCCCATATATGGTCAAAGGGGCATTCCTTGGCATTCAAAATGCCCGTGTGAGGGCGCTGTTTTTTAAATCTGTGATTTGTTAGATTTTCTCTTTCCATGGTAACTGTGGCAAAATGGGAACAGGTGACAGTATACCTTTTATATTTAGTCCCTGCTGGACTAAGGCCCGAATGGAGTAAGGCCCCAATGGGGACTCATTGATTGGGTTGTGTCCGTCCATGCATCTGTCCATCAGGAATTGTTTCTCAGACAAGACTGATTTGTCACAAAGTTGGTACAAGGACAACACTCTTTGACATGTATATGCAAGTCAATTTATTTCATCACCCAATCCAATATGGCTGGCATCACCCAATCCAATATGGCTGCAAGAGAGACATTAGTTTATGTTTGTACCACCGCAGATTTTGTGTTTCAGCTGGTTTCCGCCGTGTTACCAAATTTGAATATTATGGAAAAAACGTACCAGATGTCTACAGAATATGACATGTTCACTTTTGATTGGACAGTACTTTACTACGGCGCTGTCATTCGTTTCTGGAATTTGGTGACCAAGGCTTTACGAGTAAATAAAACACCCTGAATTGAGCACTCTGATTGGTCAATCAACAGTAGATAGTTTTTACTGTTGTAAGATGCAGTTAAGTTGTGCCGTCCTTGGTAATATTCCCATTCTGGACAATGTCAAGTCAAAATTAGTCTTTGTTTTAGATATTGTTATTATTATGTAAATCATTACAGATACATCTGTACTAGAGTCTAATATACCGTATGGTGATAATGAAACCTGTAATGTAGGAATTGCTAGAAAAACTGAATCCAATTTAGTTCTCATGACAGTATAATAGAAATGACTTTACAACAGTGTAGCCCAGTTTTAGACTAAGACCTAGAGAGATTTCTGTCAGTGATTTTGTATCCATAAACTAAATACAATGACAATGGCTATGTCAGAACTTGTAATTGGAAAGACAAGGAGAGGAAATATTTAGTAGTCGAGATTTTTAGATCGACACTGTAATGTGACAGTACTTGGTAGAATTACTGACAAATTGTTGACAATAACGGACATGTCCAGATATACCAACAATTAGTTCTGAATGTAGTATCACAATTTATCAGATATATTCATAATGAATTCTGAATTTGGTACAACACAGAAGTGAATTACACTTCGTAATCTGACAAACTTCAAAATTATCCATGGACTTTTTGACTATGCAAGGCTGTTCTATAGACTGAAAAACTTGGCCATGTATTGGCATTGCATCACTCTGCAACCTCTGACCTGTAGAGTAGGGTCAGAGGTCACTTAGCTCCTGAGTGCCTGTACAGTTGAATTTCACTCTTGCCTGCTGTAATGTAGACAGAGTCAATTAGGGCCAAAGGTCATTGATGCAATCAAAAAGTATTGCAAATGTCTTGCTGATCAAAATTTTGTTCATAAATCGTGTAAACTGTTTCCATGGTGATGATGATCAGAGATGTCTTGATAATTCTGTTTTGTCAGTGAATTTTTAAGAAAATATCAGGGAACTATTAATTTTTTGTAGATTTTATTGCTATTGTGTTCTGTGACCTTATGTTAATGACCTTTGTATTTATGCAAATGATTCAGTTATGTAAGTCAGGTACCCCTTGTACACAGTCCCTTGTGGAGGGACTGTGTCTTGTACACAGTCCCTTGTGGAGGGACTGTGTCTTGTACACAGTCCCTTGTGGAGGGACTGTGTCTTGTACAACAAAATAAGAGTGATCTGAGCAATTTGAAAAACCTAAGCTGCACTTTAAATCTTCATGAAGACAAAAAACAGGGATGATAGACTTCAGAAGATAGTGAAAATGATTTCAAATGTTGATGTCGGCATTTCATTGATTTCAGTCATTTTAATATCAGGAAACTTTTAAGCAAGTCATTGTAATTGTTTTATTAGTGAAATTTATAAGAAATGAAATAAGGTTTTGATGAATGGAGTGTTTGTGCATGCTGCTTTTCCTAAACTAATTCTCATCATTTCACAGGGATGTTCAATATTTGAAATTGTCAACCATACATTAAGGCAGAATGTTTGAGATTATCAAACACACACTAAGCAGAATGTTTGAGATTATCAACCATACATTAAGGCAGAATGTTTGAGATTATCAAACACACACTAAGCAGAATGTTTGAGATTATCAACCATACATTAAGGCAGAATGTTTGAGATTATCAAACACACGCTAAGCAGAATGTTTGAGATTATCAACTATTCACTAAGCAGAATGTTTGAGATTATCAAACACGCACTAAGCAGAATGGTGCTGACATTTGCTATTTTATTTTAGTTCTTTGTACATTGGTTACTGAATTTATTTGAAAATTTTCTCACTGCATTTTATTGTAAAGACAAGAAACAATATCAGAATAATGTTGATAAGAATATCTTCATGACTCATCTTTCTCCATACATCCACTGTCCCAGCCATTGTGTCTGCTAAGTGTCACAGCATGACTCATCTTTCTCCATACATCCACTGTCCCAGCCATTGTGTCTGCTAAGTGTCACAGCATGACTCATCTTTCTCCATACATCCACTGTCCCAGCCATTGTGTCTGCTAAGTGTCACTGCATGACTCATCATCTTTCTCCATACATCCACTGTCCCAGCCATTGTGTCTGCTAAGTGTCACAGCATGACTCATCATCTTTCTCCATACATCCACTGTCCCAGCCATTGTGTCTGCTAAGTGTCACTGCATGACTCATCATCTTTCTCCATACATCCACTGTCCCAGCCATTGTGTCTGCTAAGTGTCACTGCATGACTCATCATCTTTCTCCATACATCCACTGTCCCAGCCATTGTGTCTGCTAAGTGTCACAGCAGAATCTCAAAACATACAGTCTCCTAGCGGTGTATTTTAAGTTCATGTTCTTCAGTACTTTTTGAGTTAATTTTTTTGTGAATAAATGTTTAAGTATCTTCCACACATTTATTTTGTTAGTAAGTTCTGTTTATTTTTAATGAAAATATGTGAATCATGCCATGTTTGCCCGCCTTGAAGATTGCAAGTCACTCAATGTATCAAGTCAGAGTAAAGAACTTCCATGAGTTTCAGCTTGCTGAAAACATTCCAGGAGAAGATTTGATCTATGATGTATTCCAAACTAGTTACACTTATTTTGTAGGCTGTGCATTCTGGAAAACCTACATGACATAAATGTATTAATAAGGAAATCACTACTTTTTGACGTTATGTAAAATGACTTTCAGAAGCATACAACACCCATGAATAGCGCTGTTCACGGTTACAGGTTTGTTACTAAATATAGCTGTACGCGCGCGACATCGGACACGCAGCTTGAAATGCGGACAAATTTTATCAATGTTGCATGCGTGGCTGTTTTTGCAGCTTGTACTCTGAGTCGTGAATAATTTTTTTAGTATTCACTGTTACACAAGCAGTCGCCCACTGAGATGTATTTTCGTCGTTCTTGCATGCGTAATTTTCAAAAGCGTAATCTAAATATGCGGACAAATATTTATTTTTTCATATTAATGAGAGAACAGTGACGTAAACTGTGAACGACCCTATTACTCTGTTAATAATTTGAAAACTTTATGCAGAACACTGAATGGGACTCCTCATGTGACCCATTGTGTCTTCTCTCATTTGTCATTAGCTCTCCACACAGGTTACCATTGTCAGGTACCAGCTAGGTAAAGGCTTTCAGTGTGATCGATGGAATGGAGATTTTGGAGATACCAACCACATTAGGCTTAAATCTGATTGGTTGTACAGCGGTTAGGGAGTACCAGACGAATGAAAGGGCTTCAATCCAGATTAGGAAGACGAAATAAACAAATGTAGAAATTTATTGTCTCTTACAAAGATGGTCAATCCATAATCTGTAACGTATAACATACTCTGAGCGAGAAGTTAGTCTATCGATTCTAGACGATGGTGCTCAGGATGTTACCATAGCAACTCGGGGTCGACAAGCATCACTATTCTTGTTTCAATAATCTTATCTATAAGTTTATACTTTTAAAAACAAATAAAGTCGGCTAATACTTCTGATTGGAAGGGATCACCACTACCGTTTTCACCGACTTTCCTTAAGATGGTTATATTTGTGATATTATTTACTTGAGATCACCTCTCAACTGAATGCTTTGCGTTAAATCGATCACCCGATCATGTTTGAAATCAAATTACTAAGAAAGCTAACGGGGCTTTACAGTAAAATCCCACTTAGCTTTCTCAGTAATTTCTGAGTAATTTGAAATGATGATATGTGAACTCTAGAAGTTATTCTATTTTTTTCAACGGTAACTGCGCGGTGCAAGCATATCACGGTGTTTACAACCATTACCCGAATTCGAAAGGTGACATGATGAAAGACGGCCAAATTTCAGTCAGAAAAGTGGCGAGTAGTTTATCATGAAGAAAATTTATTACACTTTATTGCTAATTCGGATGTAGGATCACCTTTGTCATCTTGTTGTAAAAATTGCCACACTGAACAACATAGATAGTTGTAGTATTTCTAGACACTGCATTATTTAGGATATGATTCGTAATAGCAAGGCGATCTGATTCAATGGCCAACTATGGACCAACTTGTGCCGTGTCAATTATTTAAACAGATTCTGTACAAAACCAGAATTAAAGCGGGGCTGTTGCAAATTTGTAGATGTAGGATACAGTTTACTGTGTACCTGTAACTTTTTAGAGACATTAGTTGGATTAAAACTTGTCTTAGGCAATACCACGATTGGAAGTAATTTGGTACAGTAGAATATTGTGGTAATTATGGTTTAATCACAGACAAAACGAAAAAAATTCTGTGGTTTAATGAGAAACTGTAAGCTAATATACTTTTTTATTTTGCGATTCACTTGTATGTGAATTTTGTAATATTGCAACTTTCGGCTATAGGGCACCTAACACTTTTGATAAATTTGAACAATTAACAGATAAACAGATGCTAGTCTCTCAAATAAGCCCCAATCGTGTTCAATCCGCTTATCAATATTTTTCACCGGGGGAGTGTTATTTCGGGGCAACAGGAGATATGGAGACGATACGGATCGTATTTAAAATTTGGACTGATGCCAAGCCCTGTCTGTGTGCAGCCTATCCATGGGTACTTGACATATATTTTAGCCTGAGTGTGTGCCGACTTTTACATGACTTGGAAAAAATATCTTAAATTCTCCTTTTAGACCCGCACCCCCTCAGGAAAGATTGATAAGTGCATAACTCACAGAGGGAAAGTTTTCGCCAAGACATGCTCTCAACAAGATATCGATCAAAGGCTTTAGGTAGATCCTAAAATGAAGGCCTTTCGCTGTAAAAATTAATCCTGATGTAATAAAGGTACTCTCTATTGAACACATCAACACATCACCATAGACGATAAAGTGATCATGACACTGATGTGAGGTCAAACCACAGGGCCTGGCGAGAATTATTAGTGTAGCAGTTATGAATATGATCAATAAATGTCTTGTATTAAACTATTTTTCATTATACAAGCCTTACCTGTGTCTAGTGTGTGACTATACTTTACGCTAGCTATCCCTGTATAGTATTTCAAAGAAAACAGTCTATATCTGTTAATTGCCCTCCCTAATCCCCTTCATTAATTTTTCTGCCGATCACTGACGCGAGGGCTTATCGCCCTGACCAAATAACTCGTTAGCAGCTCATAACGAGTTATTTGGTCAGGGCGATAAGCCCTCGCGTCAGTGATCGGCAGAACAAATTAATGAAGGGGATTAGGGAGGGCAATTAACAGATATAGACTGTTTTCTTTGAAATACTATACAGGGATAGCTAGCGTAAAGTAATAGTCACACACTAGACACAGGTAAGGCTTGTATAATGAAAAATAGTTTAATACAAGACATTTATTGATCATATTCATAACTGCTACACTAATAATTCTCGCAAGGCCCTGTGGTCAAACATACCTTTACCGACGACGATTCGTAAAAGACAAAAGCAACAAGATTTTATTCATAAAATCATTAAGATAGCATTTTTAAATGAATATCAAGATTTGTGATTATTTATTTATTTATTTATTTATTTATTTATTTATTTATTTATTTCCACTTCAATTATTGATTTTTAATTAACGGTATACATAATTAGCCTTTCGTGACAGATTAATCAATGTAAATTTAATGAAAATGGGACCAGGCTCGATTAGCTCTAAACTATTATTTCTGACTCGAACTTTGCTTTTTTTCCTCGCCACCATTTAGTGTGACTTGTATATTTGTATATTTGATATTGGTAATAAAGTATAAAGTATATATGGTATAAAGATTTGGCATGTTCGCTGTAGGCCCTCACGATATGAGATTTATGCCTGTCTTCTTGTGTCGGCCGCGGTCTTTTATTTTGCCCACGATCGCAGTCGCGCGCCCTCTCAAGTTAATTCTGCGCAAATCACTCGCTGCGTGCGGACACATATCGCCAATAGTTCTTTTACCGGTTCCATGATGCAGTGCGCGCCAGGGTATACAAAGCGTACGTTACGCATAGAACTTTTTAGCCGTAGGGTACACGCAGGGTACGTTACTCATAGAACTCTATGGCAGGGTACATCCTGACCTATATTTTTCGTTGCTGATGGTTAGATTATACACGGGGCATTATTTGGCATTGCAAATTTGTGTCATTCTTCTATAACAATCCGTTGTACAACACAAATCAGCATGTTTTCGCTGTTTTGAGCTTATATACGATGTTTGATAAAGTCACTGCAATGCATTGTGGGATAACCGGGAAAAGGTCTATGACGCGTTCTGCCGGAACAGTGAACGGCGAATCACCATAGAAACGACACGCGCGGTTCAGATGATGCGGGGTCTTTGTTCCATTATTTTGACGTCACATATTCCATACGTACGACGCTGTGATTGGGTAAAAGTTTTGCAGATACAAATACACATCATAACGTGGTTCAGACAATACGAGACGACGTGGTGATTATTACGTACGTTTAAAAATAGGTTTTAGAATTCACAAGACATTGCGTTTACTAGTTACTTAGGAAAGTAAGTGATTTTTTTTAATTTAAAATCTTCGTTATGTTTGTTTTAGAACTCACAAAATTGTTATTAAGATCAGATGTTTGTTGATTAGAAGTGTCAAAATTTATATTCAATTCACTGTCCGTACAATGAAATAATTCGCTGGAGCGTGCCGTATCCTATTGACCGTTCATGTAAAAAAGAAAAACTGACAGAGTCAAAATTAGGTATGCGTTTTTAAAAGCAAGCAACATTATCATGAGAATAGCAATGTTCACATTGACGCCATACAACGGCAATGTCAGTGTTGAAAACAACAATGTTCATCCGTTGAAAAAGGAATATAGAATGAAATATTTTCATGGACCAAACATTTGAAAGATGATTATCGATATAACGATTGTAATATCGGACTCAGAGGACACACACTAGGGAGTGGATATTTATGAACAACTCTGTTATCCTGTCTGTGTGACCGTTGGAAAATTAGTAACCTCTAACTTATCTACTATCTTATCATTTATAATTACTGCAGTTTCATAGATACATCGTCAATAACAAGACGAAGGAAGGAAGACGAAGGAAGGTACAACAAGACGAAGGAAGGAAGACGAAGGAAGGCCCAAAATGGCCGGTCCTAGTCCGGTCACTTCATCCTCGTCCAGTGACATTTCGGACTGTGAGACCATCAACTCTTCGGCTGAACTTGTCAAGTTCAACGACGTCCATCGCATCTATCTTCCAAACGAAGATATTTTCGTCAGCTACACTGTGGGAAATAAAATCACGCAGTCATCACGTGATTGGATCGCCATTTATCCAGTCAATTGGTCGTCTGAGAAAGATTATGTAACATTTCAGTGGGTTACCAAGGTTACGGATGAAGATCCAAAATGCCAGACTCATAACGTATTGTTTCCTTCAAGAACTCTCACGTCAATCAAGTCGTCATGTGATCAATATCGGTTTGTTTACGTCACCAAGGACAGTGACATTCTCGGTGCTAGTGACAGTTTTGTTTTCAACGATGACAGTGAAAAGGTGGAAGATCATCACGGATCAAATGACGTCACACAAGACACAGATAAATGTCGTCTGAGAATCGTAGAGACTGGCTCTAATTCTGATCGCTTTGATCTCTTTGACTTCATCGACGATCATTTTAATCCGCCACGAAACCAACACAAATCACCGTCTGACTCTGAAGATGACGTCACTCAACTGTCAGACGACGCCACAGCACAATCCTTCAAAATTGATTTTCGACCAGACAAACGTTCATCTTCGACTTTCGGTGCACGACGAAGAAAACGGAAAAACAAGAAACTGAGAAGAGACATGAAGGGCAAAACTCGCTCAGTGACACCGTATGACAGGAAGAAACAAACTCCAGTCCATCACGTTGACAAGGAAACGCTGAAATTTGAAGACAAAGACGAAAATAATCTTAGAAGTTCATACGTCATCGGCCGAGTCAATCTCTTGTTGGAAGATCACCATAGCAATAATGAGCGAGCTTTATTGCCTTACAATCCAAACCCTCTGTTCACACCCTGTAGAACGCCCCCAGCGGTAAAGTCTGGTAACACCACACATCCAATTGCAGCTGTTGACAACTCAACTGAACCTATGGAGGGTATAATAACCACGGTACTAATATATAATTTTCATCATTACTTTAATCTCAGTACAATGTATTAATAATATAACTTGAGTTTCATGCGTCTTGCAATCTCCAGAGAGGCAGTCAGATTGCAAGATGAAACTTAATTGACAGATATCATCATTTTGTAATTGATGTAATTGATATTATTATGTCTACAACTTCTTAGGCGTCGAGCAATGTCATTCAAACGAGAATATCTTGTGTGAGTGTGTGTGTGTGTGTGTGTGTGTGTGTGTGTGTGTGTGTGTGTGTGTGTGTGTACAATTTCTTTACAGTCATATTTGAAAACAGTTGCAACTCTGAACAATGGAAAGATGCATATTTGAGTTTTGAAATTACGTAAAGAATATTGAATGAAGTAATCTCTTTCAGATATTGAAGCGTTTAACGAGTCCAAAAGTTGAAGATGAAGAGAACTTTAACGAACGACTGGCCACGCTGATAGAATCAACAAGTTTTCCTACGCCCAGACTATCTCTACCTACGGTCACATGGTACGGTCCACTGGAACGATCCATTCTAGAACAGGAGCACAGGTTTATCCGTACAAACTACCAAATGCAGTGTTTACAGAGAGAGAAGAAGGAGCTGGAAGTTCAAGTTCAACAACTTGAGGCCGACTTGACGTCGAAGAATATCTTAACAGAAGAGCTGATCAAGCAGATAAAAAGTTTGATTTCTGAAAACGGAGCTTTGTGTCATCTGAGTGAAAAGCTTGGAAATGTTGAAAGCAGACTACATCTAACCTTCCTAGCCAATCAAAAACTAGAAGACGAGAAAAAGTCTATGTTGAATGAGAAGGCGGCGTTGGAGGAAAGAGTTTGTAAAGTGACGAATGAACTGAGAGAACGTCCGACCATAGATGAGTTGGAGAAAATAAAGAAAGAACATATGAACACGGAAATGCAAAATCAAGAGTTGATTAAAGAGCATGGAAAGATGAAAGATCGAAATGAAGAACTGGAAAAATACATGGATGGAATTATGTACACACTGGCATCGGAAGGATACACTCATGTACAGGACGTAGATGGAAAAGAGGTTATTATGCAAACATAAATTGGAAATCTTTATGCCTAACCCACTGAATGTTCAACATTTTAATAACACATCGTTTCAAAAAGATTCGTGACATCAGTAACTCATATCTGCTTCGACTATTTGAAGTTTGAGTTTTTGAAGCATTTTTTGGATGCTGTTACTGCGTTGCTATAAGCAAAAGTATATCCTCAACGTTGCCTAAATAAAAGTAAGGGCCCGTAGTCTTTTCATTTGCTTACTTTGATGAAATGTCTCATTTTTCTGTTTCCTGAACAGATAGAGCTTAGTGCCTTTGAAGACAAGATGCGTAAAGGTAGTTTAATCAGAGCCACTAAATCTGGACAAAATGTTGACAGTAAAATCCGGACAGATTGTGAGTATTTTACAAGTTATATTTCTGCTTTCGCAGCCCTTCCCTAAACTCCAGATGTGAGTCACTTTGCGTGCATATGTCTGACTTTCCTTGACAGGTTTACATAGCGTCTAAATGACTGATACGATACCGATTTCAATGAGGATAAATTTCAAAGCGACTCGTGAGACTTTCAATTTTGGTTGTTTTACATCAAACACGATGATAAAAAGTGGTTTCATCAAGTTCTCTCTCTCTCTCTCTCTCTCTCTCTCTCTCTCTCTCTCTCTCTCATATTTGATCGTTTTTCATCATTTCCTGTTCTATACCAATCCAAGGTTTACAACGCAGTGGTCTGCCAGGTTTACGTCGCGTTCAAATGCTCAACATTTCTGCCGCAGTATCTAATCTTCAGTCTGAGAACCAACATCTCCAACGAATCCTGAACGACGCCTGTGAACGGGAAAAGTTCTTAAACAACGCATTAGCAGCCAGAGAACGTCAACTTGTGGAACTACAAGGAGAGATTACCAAACTAATCAGCATGTTGAACGATGCAATGGCCAAGGAAAAACAAATGAATAATGATTTGGAGTCTGAAAAACAACAACACAGCAGCCTTGAGAGAAGCAACAGCGCTCGAATTCGAGAACTTCAGGAGAAAGTGATCAACCAACAGGATATCATCGACAATCTCACCAGCCAGTTATCTCCTGCTAAATTTGAAGTTGTTTCAGAAAATAAGAACTACCAGTCACGTGACCAGCCGAATCAGTGGAAAGGTTCAGGGAATTTTCGTCACCATGGAAACTATCAATCCAAAGTTTACACTGCGTCTTCACAACGTCGACCATTCCCTGGTGGCGCCCACAGAATGAAAACGTCACCTCGTTCGCAAACTGTAAGATCACCGGCAACTCTTGCGGGACTGGCGGGAACAGCATTGGACGAGTCCCGTGGTGGAAATGCCAAAAATGCCCCAGCAGCAAACGACACCAACTCATCCTCGTTCGCGACCAATAGCAACAACTCCACTAATAAGATAGATTGGGCCGAAATGTCCGAAACTGTAACTGAAAGTCGGCCCCGACACTCCAAACGTCGATCAATGATGGCGCGTTTGTAGTTATGCGACCCTGATTTTGGATAAATTTTAACGATCCTCCGCTGCTGATTTGAAAATGATGTCAAATTGCAACAAATTTATTCCTCCGATGTATGAATATTACAACATCAGACGGCAAGACATCAGCACATGACTGTCAAATTTTCCAACAGATTTCTGTCATTTCGAAGAGGTATTAAAGATCATCGATTAACAACAATAATTGACGTCCACTTTCATTTTATTTTATTTCATTTTACTTTGTGAAAATCTTAAAATGACATTTCTGTAAAGTAGATGTCCAGGCTGACATGTCTGCATGGGAAGGGAAAGAGAATGGAGTTTGACATGCGTTTCTCGCTGAATATATGAAATATTGGCACTGACAGCATACATATGCAAACATACCTTCATGCACTTTAAATTGTTGCCGATTATCTATACATACCGAAGTACAGGGCTGGGTGATTTATTAACACTAAAAATAGCAGAATAATTTTAATGAACATCGAGATCGATATGATGGCTAATTATTCACCAAAATACTGATTTGTTTCTGTTGTTCATTTACATCCAACGTCACGTGACTTTGTCGCCCTGGTTCCCTCATCGTTATTTGTATGGTATGAGTTTGTTACATCAGATGAAGAACACAAAATAAATAACAGAAATCAATAGATTAAAGTCTACAATGTGATGGGGTCACTGAAAATAATCCTAGCTGAACTATAGTCTAGTATGCGACTAAGGTAAACGGTACATCACGATATGTTAATTTGTCCAAATAAAGTTTAAGTATGGGCAAGGAATTCAGAAAATGTAATCAAGCCAGTAATTCTTTTCTAAAAACGACGTCAACAGCCATGAAAAGTCATAAAAAGATAACCCCAGATTTGAATACGATATGTTTGGTAGGATGAATGAGTGGTATAATTGTTAACGGAATATATTTTAAAACACGATGACGTCATCAATATTACACACAATCACAAATAATCTTGGCGGATTTCATGTCAGCAACACATTTATCGACAGGCACTGAATATTTGGATTAATGAATAAATATTGAATAAACAAATGTCGGCGATTTCTCGTAGCGACAGACTCAGCTACAGACATTTTGTGTTTCCAGTAACGTGTCTCAGAAATTAAGGGTAGATAGGTCGGAAGATTATGTTCCTTTTTGTTGGTTGAGACTTATAAAATACGGTAAAATTCAGAGAATTTGCTTGGATGTTTTTGAAAAGCAAAAAAAAAGAGAAAAAATGTCCAGGGTCGCATCGGCGGGTTTTCTCGGGTAGGTCGGGTTACCGGCAACGCATATTTTTTGTTTGGCCTTTGGTTCAGCTGTCACTCCCGCCTTTTAAAAATAATCCCTTACTTGCCATGGCTAGTATGCTGCTTAGACTTTATTGAGTATATGAAAGTGTCGCAATCTTGTTTTTTTTTCGTAAAAAATCTAAAATTTGTTTTTACTCCACAGGGTTAGTATTGGCATAGAAGCTGATGTCAAGTTTAACTTTCGATACATTTTAGGCAATTTTATTTTGAAATGGACACGGTGTCCCTGAGTTTTATCGTTGATTTCGAATCAAGATTGAATGATTGACGATCTCCTTGGGAAGTTTAAGCAAAAGTTGAATTTTTTTCACTTTTGAGGCGCACGCTAAATTCATGTAAAATTTGTATATAGCCGGCCACATTCGCATCTTGGTTACAAAACTATTGACAAAATAGACGAACATTTCCGCGTTACCTTGTGACACCTAGTTTATCACGTGACTGTCCTTCGTCACCTGTCAACTTTCTTTAAAATTCCCAGTTGTTGCTTGTAGGTCTCTGGGTAGTGCTTTCGATTGTTCATATTTTAATTGAATGTTAATACATAGTCGTACTGTTAAAAGTTCAGCTTGCAGAAAACGACCAATTCGGAAACTTAAAAATTGGTTTACACGATCCTCACGACGGATTGTCTTATAAAATATTGTCAATATTATGTTGGCATTTGCATATTTTTTATTTTGAGTATTTTTATTTAAGTGTTGTGTTTATTTTTTTATCGTTTATTATTATTTTTTATATTTTTTTTATCTGTGTTATATTCAAGTGCTGTGTGCACACCTTATCGTATGTTCTATTTACGATTTTTTGACTTCAAATACGACGGTACCGTGTCTTGTCGGACGAATTCAATCTAGCAGAAAATAGCTTTCAGAATCATTAAGTTTTTGAACTTTGTTTGAAGAAACAGTCGTTATTACAACTGGGTTACAGTCAAAGTCACTGTATATGAGTGGTGTACATAACAAGGGTGTTTTGGTTTTTAAAAATGCAAAGTGTTTTGTTACAAAGCGCTTGAAAAACAACTGCTATGCAGAAACACTATCAGCAAGGCTAGTTGTAGTGGGTAGCTTATATATAGTTGCTTAGCAACACCAGCGGCATGGTTTCAACAATGCAATGGAACGCTGGATATCGGATTTACCAGGCAAGTAGCAATAATGAGAATTTCTGTGGGGGATAAATTGGACTCAAATACTTCTGTAATACTCTATGAAAATAACCCAATCAATAACTTCAAATGACTTTTTTTTTTAAAAACATGAAAATTTGTTAATTCTGATTATCATGCCTTGATTAAACTGTGAACATTTTGTCATGTATATGTTAATAAGTCTGTAAGGCATCCATGTTGGTAAGGTGCCAAGACGGAGTGACCCAACACACCATTGTTGCTATTGTGCCATTTGAATAACTATTAATACACAGTGCTCCGTCTTTCAAGTTAGGACACGTCTTTTTTGAATTGGTCGCTTGGTTTGTCCACAGGCTCAACACTTAAATCTCTCTCGCTATGCAGCTTTTAGAATAACCGGTCTGGGTTTGGGGACGACTTCGCGTTTTAACTCACTGAAATTGCCTTCCGTTCCACTGGAATGCAACTACAATCTTGGATATTCCAGACCAATTCCAATGACAGGACAGAGATCGTAAATGAAGTCACCCTTTGACACACACGGTGTTGACAGTCGCTAACTGTATACTGTGCTCAATGTATGCACAGATTACGGTCGTGTTGGTGCAAACATTAACTGTCGTATACATCGTCTACTGAAAGCAAAACAACTCGCTTACTAGAATCTGGGGCTAGAACAACTAAACTGACGAACTTTCTCAAGGCAAGAAGAATTCGCTCAAGAATAAGACTAGTGATCTCATTGACAGAGTTACAGGGTTTAATCAAGTAAGTATTGAAACTCAGACATCACTAAAATGCACTTTATTGTCTGTGTATATCTACTTCATTGACTCCGACAGTCCCTGTGGATAGAGGGACTGTGATTGACTGTTCATTGAAATCAGAGTCTGTCTTCGTCACTGGAGTAGAGAATATTCGTCAAGGATTTTATCAATACCAATTCCATCACGATTTGTGTGTCAGATGCATTGATCATAGACTGAAGAGTCGACACACCCAGAGCTGTATGCACCCAAATCATTTGCTATCCAGATCAAATCTTATCAAATCTTATCAATGTTTCTTCAGATCACTGGCGGTCATTGACGGTAGAAACAGTAAGGTGTCGACAATAGATACAAGTTCCCGGACATACAGTTACTCAACTATTTAATTAAAATTGCTGAGTGGGTCACAATAACAGTGGACGAGGCTTGAATTTAAACACATGCCAAGCAGACGCAGGATTAGTCAATAGCAAAAACGACATGTGGTTTTCAGACAGATTTCAAATTAAAACAATGAATCGTTGCTGATTTATAAATTTTATCTAAGGACATTAAGACGTTGGTTTCCCTTATTGTCAATCTACTTTTTATTTGGTGGATTCTGAGCACAATCTTTAAATGGAAATTTGCATAACAATCACTGTGCTGACCTTTATTAGGTCAACAAAACGCCTGGGTCCATTTCCGCCGTAAGGGTGGGTGGGTGGGGGGGGGTGGGGGTAGCTGGTTCGACCGCTGAAAGGATATCGAGACATTTTTAAAGTTTTGTTATGTCAGTACCTGTATGACCGGAGTTACTGCTGTAGTCTTGGGCCAGTGATGACGTCACAACTGACCACCACGATGAATTAGACTAACGCTTAGTGTTTAGGTTTATTCATAAACAAAGACGTGGATTTTCACTACGTGATAACCAGACAGCTTTAACTGTTTGCTTTGTGATGTTCACACCACAACGACCGTTTAATTGTCGATGTATCATTGCAACAAACGGTAACGTCCAAGATATCACAACAAATTTCACCTAACCCAACCCTACACTGTCAGATACAAATCATCATTGTCATCGCCATCAGGATTTTCTAATTATTCTCATTTTTTTCACAGAACAATAAACAAGATGTGATTGACCTAAGAACGATCGTAGTCTTGAAAAAAAATGGCAAGAAGTAAGTCCGCCCAGTAAAGAAACTTTCTCTATTGTCTCTGGTCTGCCTAAAACTTATGCATTGATGAGAATCTGTGTCTTTGTCAACGAACAGATATTTTTTTATAACTTGCAAAGAGCCTTAGCTCAGTCAATTATTTTGATAAAGGATAAAACATCTTTTATTATCTCCAACTCTCTGAAATTAAATGCTTGGATGAGTAAAATTATGATTGTTCTGATAAAGGGCATATGTTAAAAGGACATGACAAAAGCCAGTGAAATTTATACGGCGTAATGAGTATGAGATTACGCCGGCAATCTTTGGAGATTTGGAAGCGTGTCGGCGTCGACAGGAAAATATCATGGCAGTTTTCAACTATGTTTCTCTGTGCAGACATCTTGCTGTAAAACCTAAATATCAATCCTCGTTTGCAAACTCTGTTGACGATTGTACTTAAAGGTGTAACTTTTGACTTATTTTGCACTACTCTGTTTCAGTGTATCAACTACAGAATTTTACTATAATCCGATTATCATGCCCAGTGCCCTGTTTGCCAACACGGCCTGTGTATGTGAAATGACCATTGTTATTGTTGATAAATGTATTCTAGTCCGGACCTGAATACAAAATTTGAACAATAACAATGCAGATTATACTCACATAGGGTATATTTATGAGCTAAATATTAGGAATTTCTCCATGGTTCAGGGATTCAAACCAGAAACTGCAGATGATACACAGAACAAACAAAATTTAAAAAATGACCAAAGTTACAGCTAATGGATCTTTAACTGTAATTGAAAGATCTGAATGTATTATGAGGATATGACTGGATCAACGAATATGGATTACGAGTAGTAATAATAGTTTAATAGCGTCTAAGTCCACACGAAGGGTGTGATCAGATACGCCAACTGTATTATAGAGCTATGATGGAAAAATACTTAGATAAAATGTCTAGGTGTATAAGCGGTAAGAAATAACGTTAAATCGAGACAAAAAAATTAGAAAATCTTAAAAAGTGAGAGAAAAATTTACAGCAGATTAAAAAAGAAAAATTTTAAGATTTGTTATAAAAACTGGCAAATTTGAAGAAATGGGGTTCAAATGGACGAATATTCCATAGAACGTGGACAGCAACATACCAAATACGGCTCCCATCTTATTATGTACACGACATATCAGACAAAATGTGACATGTCATGTGACTCCTCTCTCATTTGTTTAGTCTTATGACGTCATACCACCCCATGCAAACCCTGACGCAGACGACCCTGACCGAGACACAAACAATTGCAAGTATATTGCGATCGATTTCCTTTGAACAGATCGCACAGTCGAACTTGAACTTCCTTGATCAAAGTCATTAATCTTTGTTATCTATCGACCTATTTCTTTTCTTCAAATTTATGTCGACCTTTGGAGTCATGCTATGAAAGCGATCCCTCTCTACAAATAGAGAACTTATACAATCGTGTCAATAAACAGCTGATTAAAACCTAATATTTTCCGGTAGCGATAGTTTTACTTTTAGTTTATTTATCGTTCTAGTAGCTTAATACATGACGGTATCTATTTTTAGTTTTTTGGAATGAGTCCAACTATCTCACATATAAATACTGATTATGATTTGAATTCGTCATTAGTGATGAACTCGGAGGATATAGCGACGGCTTCAGAAATCTCCAAAATGAATTGTGACAAACGACGATACAGAACACCGAGTCCAAACAGGAAAGGTAAGGTTCACTGATTTCTAACATTTTGAATATTGAAATTCAGAAATGATAGAATCATCAGATTTCAATATTTATTTATTTTCTTTGTGATCGTATTATATTGCCATCTATTCCTGTCTTGATCCATAGACAGTAGAGGTCTATGCTTGAACGAACGGGTACACATGCATATGTCATTACTAGTCGTGTTTCATCTACACTGGAGGAAACAGACACAGAAGTAGATATATAACAAATGTGCACACGTCATGTTGGACTGGTTCGTTTTGTTGTTCGAAATTTTATGACCAATCGAACAAGGATGAGACTTTGAAACAGTTATCAGTCAGAAGAAGAGCCACACTGTGGCAGTTTCCAACACTGATGATATTACGAATTCTCAAGTAAATACATGACACTCCCAGAGATTTTCATAATTTGCATGCTATAATCATGAACTTGAAAAAATATGTCCCTTTCAAACCGTTGTTCCGAATTCCCGATTCGCGCATCAGTTCTTCATGACATTGTCCATGGACATGTCGTTAGTCCTTTTCTGTTTTTACATTACGTTGATCAAGTTCTAGTTTATTGTGTTTCAAGGCCTCCGGCTCATGTGCAAGTAAGGGTTACATATAATGAGGACTGGTGTGACAATATTTGATTTATATTTCGATGGAGATGTTGATCTGTACGATGATCTGTATGATGACATATATGATGTTCTAGAAGTTTATCTATCAGTGTATCTGGTTTAGATAAAGATGATAACACCGTGCATAAAGAATAAACCAACAAACGCCAGACTTTATCACTTTTCCATGGATATCATTCTCAGCCATTCCCTTGACATGTAATATTTTTGTTATAGCCCGTCTGGTGCGTCATTTAGATTTCCTATCGTCCACACAAGATTACAGACATCCAAGCGACGAGACGAGGTATTCTGAATTTCCGCCGAAGAAATCCGACGAGGCTCCGACATACGAACGGTTTCAGCCGATCACAGGAAGTTCTCCTGGTAGGTTTGTTTTGTTTTATACTGTTGTCATCTACCTTCTTCGGTCTTTTAAAGTGTGCAAAAATTGTACATAGTGTAAGAATTTGGAACTATTTTATGAAATTCAGTGAAGAAATGTCCTATAAGTAAGCCCGAGTCCTAAACTTATTCACAAATTTGATAAAGTGAACATTGCTAAATATTTGTATCGGGATTACAAAATGACTAATTACAAATTTTAACTGGCGGTACACAATTAGAATATGCAGGTAGAGTTTATGAAAATCATTGCAAGCCAATTTTTTCAAAATAATTCACTTTTCACCGAAAAACTAAAGACATCAATGGATACATTGTTTATTGTGATATACAACCGACAACAAATGCTACTTTCCGATCTTATATAGATTACGTCATCAAGACAATGATAACAAAACACTGTATACAATTGGCGTACAATTGGCAGGTAGACTTTTGAACTACAAATGTCAATTTGAAGTAGGTGTTTGTTTACCAGCTACAATTGAAATGTACACGACACCATGAGTATGGCGTTGTCTTCAAGGCGAAAGGTGACGTCATTGAATAGTAGCTTGACAATTTAGAGTGTCTTGAAGATTGTGATGACTCTAGATCATGTCATCTTATAAACTTTGTAGGGTCGCCGGCGACTCGATTCCAGGGATCAAGTTTGTTCTAGTCCGATAGAAGATTATGGAGGTGTCATAGCCTTTTGTTTTCCCTTGAAATCGTAATCTAGTTAGTAAATTTCCTGACAAGACAATCTGACACCCGACACAGGGCCTTAAATGCCGGCAGTCAATGTTGAACAAAGATTTGAGTTTCACAAATTGCACCACGTACTGAGAGATTCTGAAAAGTTTGACAATTGCCAATGGCAAGCCTTCCTAGTTAATGAGTACAAAGACTTGGAAAGGACATCCATTGATAATGTTGAAAGGTAGTCATTAAATTGACATATGTGACCATATCAACACAATGGTCTGTTGTTGGTAATGCCTTGGTTGCTGGAACAAAGCCAACTATTGACTACAAGTGATTTAGGAGATGAGAAGACAATGTACTCTGTGACCTCTGACCTTTCAAACGCCAAGTGACATCATTTTTGTGCAGTAATCGATATCTATGAGTGCCGGAATTTTCAAAGATATATTGTATTAAGCAGTATAAAATTTATCTGAACGTGATATCAAAATGTACGTTCAAAGTCCGAGTCTGCATAAGAGGGTATTGCAGTCAAGTCTGCATGAAAAGTTATTGTTGTCAAAGCGACATATTAGGTATGGAAGTCAACCAGCAAATTTCAAGATACATACTGCGACTATAGATGTTTTACAGTGTTTAAAAATGTTGTTCGGAGATATTCGGGGGAAAAATTTTATTTAAACAGTTACAGTGAAAGCTCTTTGCATCTGCTTTCTCGCCCACTACTGTTACCATCCCCTCCCCTAGGAAACTCCTCTCTGACCCCACAACAAAAGTTTCCCACTATACTAAGCTCTTACCACCAACAACATTTATTTCCTATATCAGGTTAATCTCCACATTGGTAAATCGTAACACCAGCTCATCGGCCTAGCTTGTTCTGATTTGCCCGCTAAAGTTCTACGTCCGTCGATTATGAAAATTGTCAGTCCGCGCTTTCTCTGGATAAAACATAGCGGCTCATCCGCCTACCAATAAACTGTGTACGAACACGTTGTGCTACGAACAGTTGTGCTTGCCGCCAATGTGTATGGTTTATGCATGGTCAAATAGCGGTAAAGGCAACACCTATATCGTTTGCCACAGCAGTAATTACGGCACAGTGACAGAGACTTTCATTCAAAAACCGTGACGTCAGAGTTCCTACCAAAACGGAATCCTTTGTCCGTCACATCCTTATTCTTTCAAGCTGTAAAAGTTTCATTTGTAAACACTTAAAGTTTACGCCTTGTTGACACAATACATTCACAAACGACGAGTACAAAGTGAGATGAAGGCATTTCACATTCTTTGCATTGAATGCTATGGTCGTTATGGTTACATGTTTTAAGATTTCACTCTGTCCATCGCAAAAAGCAGTGAACTCTTTGCCCCTATAGACATATTTTGTGTTCCACTATAAAGCTGTATAAAGCTATATAAAGTAGGGCAAACTGCACTTACCAGACCAAACCAAGATTTGCCGGGCAATGTACTATACGCCAGATATATAAAGGGGTACAGGCATATGTAAAGATTTTGCATCTTTTGTTAAATATTACTTTATTGTACTATTCAGAGAAATTGTCGCCTTTAATATTAAGGTCTAGAGAAATGTTAAGTAGTTTACGTAAAACACGATCGGAACTAATTTGGGATGATTTGATGCTGAAGTAATTTCGGTTTAATCTGCGAATGTAAGCCCATCTGCTTTTCTTTTTAAAGGGTGAGTCCTGCCACATTTTGAGACTTTTTCGTTTGACTTTGGGCATATACTATAGTTTTGGTTGTCAATGAAATTGGTATTAATAAAACAAACATTTACACGCAAACTGAAGCTTATTTGAGCGGTTTTTAGACGGTTGTATTATGTTATTTCGACGAAAACACAGGAAAAGTTGCACTTTTCGATTTCCATCATGGCGACATTTTCTGGAAATTGCCGAGCTCACCCCGTTTTGGCGTAAGTAGCTATGACGTCACTAATAGAATGGGTGATGGTGACTTCGTGCATTGACTACGGAGATAGTGATAATTTCATGAGTGAAAGCAGTGCAACTGAGAATATCATCGTCACAGAAGATATGACAAAGCTGTTCAGAATTTACAGGCCTGCAAATTTTAACAGTCGGAACCTTAACTTAAACGAGAACAAGAGCGGAACTCTTGTTGACCGTCGCGTCAGTGACAAGCCCACCGTGACCACAGTCAAACACACCAGTGCACTACCGTACACACAACCGCAAGCTAACAAAATATAAATATAAGTCTGGAGTTGCCATCCCACCTTATTATTACTTCTCAACACAAATTGCCTCGTTCAAAATCTGTATATAAAAATTTGAATTACACCATGGCGCTTGTAGATAAATGTAGTAGAGATCAAGTTGAAAATTGTCCACCGTTCAAACACACATCTTTCCTATCATTCAACAGCTGGAAGTGGAACAGGCTGAGGGTCATGTTAGCATAAACACCAAAGGTAGTACTCTCGCCGCAAAATCTTCAGTTTGGCGTTATAAAACCTCACATGAACATTGGCACTTTTAAAAATATGTGACCGTAAAGACATGTCTAGCCAAATTCTCGGGAAGATATACATTAAAATTGACATGATGTAAATATCGGGCACACTGGCACCCGAGGCCGGGCGGCTCAGCCGGCCATTTCTGTGACGGAGCATCCGTTTTTAGGGTCTATGGACGGAGTGATCAGCTACGCTTCCGCAGTCTTTTTCCTTGATTAAGTGTCAGCGATATAAAGCACAGTGTTCATTGTTTCATGACTGCGAAATTCTCAAAGAAGCTAAAATATTTTAGGGGAGACTTAGTCGAGCAGAAGGGAACAGATGACGACAACGCGACTGCTTCGTCAACAGTATAAACTTCTTTGCTACACGTTGTGTCACTGTTACTGGCAGCGCCGTGCTGTATTATACACAACCTATCGTTCAGTCTCGCAAAGAGTCAGTCAATCACTACGTAAACTTTTAGGAATATAAAATTAGATATCTCCTAAACGTTACTAATTATAGAGTCACACATGCATGGGATCTAGTACTTGTATTCATTTATTTATGTACAGTCATGTCACTTTCGTAAAGCATCTGAATCGGCGATCAGTCTTGGGGATGTAAACACGGCCATACTTCTCCGCGGCCCCCGCATCCTTGACATGTTTTGGGCAACCTGTCGCAGTCTTGCTGCTGTTCTCGCACTTGTCCACAGTTGATGATGATACACGCGAAGCTTTCTGGTGACAATGGTCGTACTGGTACGGCATTGCGATTACATAATCGATGTAGTAACTCCAGGAATTAAAGTCTATCTTACCGTACATCTGGCTTCCGAACCGTGTTTATTCTAAGTCACGGCACTCGAAAATGTGCACCGCAGAAAACGCTTGTCTGAATGCCTCTTTTCCGACCCTTTCTTGTAATTTTGTCAAATGCGGCTAATACATCATTCTAAAATGCAATAAACTGACAATGGCTGCAGTTAATTCAGCCACCAAAGGCGTAACTTCTCACCATGTTGAAGCCACAGCGGTAAGCATTCGCTATGGCCGAGGTGAACACACTCACTCGTACATTCTATTAGTTACGTCATTTCCGGTGGCAATGCCCGCGAATTCCGAAACGACCCGAATGGCAGCTAACTTCAAAGTCGCACAACATAGGCCTATTGCATTTTTATAATATTTAACCGCGTGGTTTCATTGGGGTGATGCATTTATTTGATAAAGTAGAAATGGCAAAATCATATAGCATGGCTCATTTTAAGCAAAATTAACTTTGAATTTATGCGGGACATACACTTTTCTTTTTAAGTTACACACTTGTTTTTATGAGTAATTTGTAATGTTGCAACATTCAGCTGTAGAGCACTTGACACTTTTGAGAAATTTGAAAACTATGGAGATCCAATTCTCCAAAATTAGTTCAAATCGTGTTGTAAGCGTAACGACAGATTTGTTTCACTTTTTATCAACATAAATGCCACATATTTCTCCGTCGTTGGGGATACGTCAATCATCCGGTTCCCCTTTGATCTAAAAGATGGTTGGCAAAGCTACATCGTCGTAAACCACGCGCCTCTTTACGGCAACAGCTCAGCGCTACCCGTCAAGATTTTTGCGTAGGTCAGCGGAGCGGAAATTATTGCTCTGGCTCGCCAGAATGGCAAAGCTAATTCTTTATCTTTGTCATTTTTTATTGCAGTGTATTATCGAATGCCAAAAATGAGAAAAGGTAAAGAATTGACAAGCACTACACAGAACCTGTCACTGACTGCTACCGAACGTAAGTTAACCACCGTGTCAATTTAGAAATCGCCACTTTGAAATCAATCAGACTGAAAACGACAACAAAACACTGACACTGGGTTGAAGGTATCTGCCGTGTTCAAATTTACTTAGATTTGCAAGATAGATTCAAATTTAGAATTTTTAAAATTTGTTCGCTGAAGAGAAAAAGCCAAGGAGCAATATGATCACATATTGGAGATTCACAATGTGTGGAGTGACAATGTGTGGAGTGACAATGTGTGGAGTGACAATGTGTGGAGTGACAGTGTGTGGAGTGACAATGTGTGGAGTGACACTGTGTGGAGTGACAATGTGTGGAGTGACAATGTGTGGAGTGACACTGTGTGGAGTGACACTGTGTGGAGTGACACTGTGTGGAGTGGCAATCTGTGGAGTGACAATGTGTGGAGTGACAATGTGTGGAGTGACACTGTGTGGAGTGACACTGTGTGGAGTGACACTGTGTGGAGTGACACTGTGTGGAGTGGCAATGTGTGGAGTGACAATGTGTGGAGTGACAATGTGTGGAGTGACAATGTGTGGAGTGACACTGTGTGGAGTGACACTGTGTGGAGTGACAATGTGTGGAGTGACAATGTGTGGAGTGACAATGTGTGGAGTGACAATGTGTGGAGTGACAGTGTGTGGAGTGACAATGTGTGGAGTGACAATGTGTGGAGTGACACTGTGTGGAGTGACAATGTGTGGAGTGACAGTGTGTGGAGTGACAGTGTGTGGAGTGACAATGTGTGGAGTGACAATGTGTGGAGTGACCGTGATACGACTAGAGACAAAATCAATTTCACTGATTCACAAAATAGAAATGGGGTCAGGACTTTTGATAGGTAGCATTTCATTTTCTATCAATGAATTTATTCATCTTATGAGGATATCATACGCCATTCTCGTTGGACTGTAGCTTTAAGGTCCTTTTTCGAAATAAGTCATGACATTTACAACATTCATAATTTCATTTTATTACATTTTATTTCAGAATTCGACAAACGTCGCTGGTTGAATTTCTTCAATGAAAACATGGAAGGTTATCTGCAATGTTTTGCATCGACCAGTGGAACTTTACGAAACAGTGCCATTTTACATCTCTGTGAAGAAATTATTCCAAAATATGTGGTCAACCCAGCTTTGGAAGCCGCCTTGAATTACGAGAAATCACGTCAGATATTGACGATATTAAGCTGTTACAAACCATGCAGTATTGTGATGTCTCGTGCCTTGCAAGCTTTGAATGAAATTACTCTATGCGATCCACTAACCGCCCAATCAGCGAGAGGCATTCAAACTTGTGAATTCCACCTCCGTCAAACAATGAAAACTGAATTCCTTGGTTCGGAATCACTCGCCGATCAACGAGAACGTATTCGTGTCTACAGTCATGTCCTGTGTTTTTTAGTTTTACATTACTCTAAAGGAAATTTTACAACATATCCGAGTTCGTTCGATGTCCGCAGCTTTGACTCCATCTACAAACTGTTGCAAGATATGGTGAAGTCAAAAAACGACCCTGAACTTGAAGTTGTAATCGGGTTTGCGAGTCAGAGTTTAACTGTTGTAAGATATCCCAAAGGGAAATTCAAACGATGTTGTGATAATCTTGGCAAATCCTTGAAGACACTGGATGACCTGTCTGAGAAGAACTCAAGGAAAACTAAAACGGATCCTGTCAAGGAACTATTTAGCCTCGCGGATGGACACACATCATATGGAGTAACTTTATTTCTGTTGTATTTCGCCTTGAAGGTAAAACTCCCTTGTCATATTTCCTTCATTTGTAGTTAAACTGACGTCATAACAATTGAAAATGTAAGATCGAAAATTCAAACGACTTAAATAAACGTGATTTGTATTTTTCATTTTATTTCAGACGAAATATCACCATGGGAACGCGTATGTGCAATATCGAATTCTGCAAACGCTGCAGACACTGTTAAGATACAAAGTTAATGAAATGATTGGAAAACGACCTTGGCGTTCGGGAAGTATTCGTGAAAAAAAGAAAGACTGGGTGTTTTTATACTGTGCAGCGTGTGTGCTGACAAGAATTGCAAACGATACAAGTCTATCCAGAGGTAACCAGAAACTGAAATATTGCATTGTTAATGTTCGTGCATGTTCATTCCCTGTGTTCATTCCCTGATGTTTTGCCATGAAGCTAGACAGCTCTTGATGTTTTGTCATGACACTAAATATCTCTAATGACTTTTGATCAAGTCGTAATGCAATATATGTCAGGGTTGTGTAATTAATAGAAATTGTCACATAGTCACACAGTTTCTTACATCCGCGTTAATGAAATCATTTTCACTCAACTTAATAAAATTAAGAATCATGTTTTATCAATTTTTTTCTGACCAGATTTGCGAAGTTATTCTGTCTCTAAAGTATTACTTTGTGCATGGCGTGTTGGAAGCTTGCAAGTAGATGCACTTTGACACATAAGAACAACGATCGAACCGTCGGTACCTGTCACACATTACATCAACTGAATCACAGTTAGTTATCGGTTTACGGAAAATTCATCTCACGTGAAAAGCTGACGTCGGACGAAAGAGTGTTTGTAATCGAATGAGAAAAATGACGCTGTTCAAATTGACATTAAATCAAAAGTAAACTCCAACCATCAGTACTTATTAGAGCTTTTATTTATGTTTAGAACTTCGAATCTGTTCTGTTGTTGAATCTGAAGACGTGTTCAGTATCGCCGAATTCTTCAACAACCCAGCGCTTAAAAAAGTGAATGGTTACATCCGGGGTCTTCATCTTATCAGCCAACTCTGCCATCCATTGGTTTACAGCGATATTGACGTCATATCCTTCCACACTGGCCACATGTTGCTAATGAAGGATGGTCAATTTAATTCGGCGTTGCTAAGGTAACACAGAAATTTCAACACTTTACACCTTTAATAGGCCATATGTGTTGTACAAATTAAATATCAAGTGAGAAAGGCATTGTATTCAGTTTGATTGTTGGAAGTAACGTATTAAAGTTATGTTCCATATCACTTTTTATCAGAGTTGTAAAATGACAAAAGTGTGAATCAATCTAATAAATCGCTGAAAAGTATTGATGAGAATCACTACTGAAGACCAGTAAAAAGTAATGACTATATTTATTAAGATGGCTGATACACCGTACACCACCGCTCAGGATGGTTGCAAATTTCGAGTGACTGTATGTGATCACTACAGCTTTATTTTCCAGTGACATGTTTTATTGTTATTTCCGTTTTAAACAGAGATAGCATCAACAAGAACCATCTCTGTAATATTCATCGGAACATTGGTCTTGATTTGAGTGACGTCATCCACGATGGGGAACATTCGTTCGTTTACAAAGGTACAATTATCGGCGCCAAGCAAAGTGTAGCTGTGAAAGTTTCTACGACACATTCCGTTGAAGAGCTAAATCAAAATGATACTCAATCTATAAGAAGTAAGTATGAGTAGGAAATTTGTTTTCTTAATTCTTTGCATGAAAACCATCACTAAACATTTATCAGGATTTTATTTTTCAAACCCATTACTTGCATTATTCAAACACATCTTCTGAAACCAAGTGACGAACAAATGGACATCATCGTTTCTAAGGTCCACTGTTACTAGGGCTGACTGTAACTAGGGCTGACTGTTTCTAGAGCTGACCGTTTTTTGGGCTCACGGTTTCCATGGCTCGCTGTTTTCACGGCTCCGCTAAAATTTATGTTCCTTTTTTTTCTTGTTTGTTTTTATTCTGTCCCTTTTCAGAACTCTGCAATGAAATCCAAATTCTAAAAGATTTACAAAATCGTAACATTTTGCCGATGTTGGCATATTGGAACTCAACTCCACCAATCCATTACGTCACTATGTTTGCGTCACACGCATCATTACTAAGATATCTCAGGACAAACCGGAACCGGAATATTTCGTTATCACGGCAACTGTTGCTAGGTATTGCCATCGATGTTGCCAGGGCCCTACAGTACTTAAATGAGAAGCTCGTCGTTCATCGGAATGTCATGGCGCGCAAAGTACTACTATCCAACGACAATGGTGAATTTCAAGTACTGCTTGCTGGATTCCAATTGGCTGTTAAGGTTGATGAAGAAACCAGAGAATATACAGGTAGGCTTTGTTTCAAAACGAAATTAATAATTCCTTTCAAACCATTGATGATGTATTGTGAGACAAAATTAGAATTATACATAAACAATCTTTTTAGGACTTTTTAGACTTGTTCAAAACAGGTTTCACGTAAGGCAAAGGAACAATATTTGCAGGAACCGTTAAAGGGGAAGTTCACCAAGGATGATTTTTACATATATGGTAGCTCTGTGGTGATTTACCCCAGAAAAGCTATTTTCACCATTTATAACTCGCCCGATTTTTTACAAAAATGATAAAAATAGTACAGGAAGTTGCCCATGTAATTTGAACCATGGGAAAAAAGCCCCAAACTTGGAGCTTGCATCATGTGATATGGAAGGGACCATCTTCGGATGGGTATGGCCCCCACATTGTCCACTCACAGTAACCATGGATGTAAAAAATAGAAGGATACAGGACAGCCCTATAATCCCTTTCACACCTATTGTTATTTCTTTGTCTACGCTGGTCTTTGAAGTTGTGGCATGGTTGCCGCGATCAGGACGGCTCGGACACACCCACTTCACTCACAATATCATGTACATCAAATTATTGTTGCCAAATTCATAAAAAAAACTTTCAAACTTGTGAAATTGCTTGTGTTGAATGCCCAGACTGCACAGAGCTCAAACAAACCAAAGACTGAGAAAATCGACGCATATTTGACCAAGTTATGACTATTCTTTGGAACCGACTTGGATAAAGTCCCCTGATCGTAAAATTACTCTAACTTACAAAGTATCTAACCGCGGAGTCTGATTTTTTCTTAATTAGAAGGTTCAAGGTATGAACTCTTAAAAAAAAATGTTTGTCCTAAGTGCTGGTTCGCCTGGCCGTTGAAGTTATCGTATTCTAAAGTTGGGCTATATTTGCGGTACGCCGATAGTTCGTCCCCATAGGATTGCGTGCAAATGCGTTCGTCGTTCAGGCCATGGTTCACCCGTTTGAAGTCACTTTTCCAGACGTTCAAAGACACTGCTGAAAGAACTGTTACGCCAAAACTAAAGTCATATATATAACTTTCCGGTCTGGTCATGTTTATCGATCAGAGTACCTGGCCGAAAATTCCCTGGTGATTTTTTCGCCGAAATTCATTGCGTCGCGTCACCATTCTGCACGGGTTGACGCATTGTTCAAGAAGGGGAAAGGTTATTACACATGCGCAGTTCTTGTTATACCGTGTTTACAGGAGACAGAAAGTGAGCCAGGAGCTATGTAGTCGATTGTTTTCCTCCTCGATGAGCTGCATATCATCGTTAAGATAGAAAAAGGTCGTACTATTGCTACAACAACATTACTGGCACGAAAGACGCTATTTTTACGCTGTCTGTGGTAATGCACGGAAAGACTCGACGTTTACCGATGACAACCCGAAGGCACGCTATGAATAAAATAACATGCTAATCCCGTTACGGGATTACGAGATAACGAATCGGCGGCAACTATCCCTTGAACAAAGGATCAAAGGAGTGTCCTGTATCCTTCTATTTTTTACATCCATGCAGTAACACAGTTGTAAACAGCAACACAAAATCTGACAGTGGACAGTTTATTATAAGTGATTCATCGTTTATGCAAGGATACTCAGTATAAACAAAAGTTATGTAAATACGCACAGCCTGGTTTAAGCATGGGTGAGTGGACAATGCCATACCCAGAGGAAAATGGTACCTTCCATATCACATTATGCAAGCTCCAAGCTTGGCGCTTTTTCCCATGATTCAAATTACATGGGCAACTTCCTGTACTATTTCTACCGGTTTTTGTAAAAATCATGCAAGTTATAAATGGCGAAAATAGCTTTTCCGGGGTAAGTGACCACAAAGCTAGCACATATGTAAAAATCATCCTTGGTGAACTTCCCCTTTAATTTGTGTTAGTGTACTTGTTATACTGATTTGCATGTCGACGAACGAAAGAAAGCTGACTGTTGATATATCAGTGAATATGTTGACATACACCCGAAATCAAACACACACACACATGTAAAAATATCTCGACATCATCTAGCAGATTACACAATTTTTAATTTCATTTAATTTTTCACAACATTATTTGCCAAAGTCTGCCTGATCGTGTGGAAAAATTAGATCGTAATTGTCGACGTTAGAGGCGCTATTGAACATATTTGTTTTTTTGTTTGCTGTTCAGGGCGTCTGGATGAATCGATTCCAGTGTTCTGGTCAGCAGCTGAGTCCGTAGTTTATCAACGTTATTCTATGAAATCCGATGTATGGATGTTTTCAGTACTTTGTTATGAAATACTTACATACGGCTGTGAACCTTATCAGGACTACAATCAACTTACAATAGAAGACATCATGTTCAAGGTAGGCTGTCATTTTTCAGATTTCCAGTCGTTGAAATCTTTATACGTTGTTAAAAATGTACTCAGTTAAGCTATTTTTTATTTTTCTAGATCGTTCATCATCGCTTACGTTTTAAGAAACCTGACGGTATCCATGACGACGTGTTTGAATTAATGATGCAGTGTATGGATAATGATCCGTCCAAAAGACCAGGTTTTGACGTCATCATCGAGAAATTTCGACAAATCAGCAAACGAACCGATGGAGGTGAATAGGAATTACTTTTCACTCATCCAGCTTGTATTCTGCAGATTTTCCAGTACGATATCAAAATAAAAAATGTTAAACATAAAGGCAAACTTTAACAAATCGTCGTTTCGAAATCGAAAATATATCAATCTTTGCTCGAAAAAAATTTTTAATTCAGAATATCTTTCGACATTGTCATTAGTATTTAATTCTCAGAAGGAATGGGAAATGATTACATAGTGTGTTTCTATGGTAATGTTGCTGTCTACCTTTCACAAATTTTCGCAAATTGTCACTAATTTCTCTGTCTACTCTTGATTTCTTCTAACTGTAACAGAGTCTTCAACACATCCGATCTCATCAAAGACACCAATTATGAAAGCACGTCGTCATAGCAACAACTTTACCGTGACTGATGATGAGTATGTCTATTGCACAAGCAACGATGAGATCGAGAAAAAATTAATATCAATAAACATCAAGAAAGAAAATGAATCAGACGTAAATAATGGAAATAATATGGTAAGCTCTCTCTCTCTCTCTCTCTCTCTCTCTCTCTCTCTCTCTGCGTCCAATTTATCTCGCTTAAATGCCGGGGTTACAGTGTTCAGAGATGGCGCTGGTAATGTTATGTAGGTTTTTCAATGATGCTGCTATCAAACCGTGACGCCTGTGATGAATTGAGGTATTTTTTTAAAGTACCATTTTATTCGGTCGATCTATACTGCGCATGTTCTTCCCAAAATTCAGTGATCTCAATTTCCTTTGCACACCAGATTCCTCAACCGCCTCCTGACCTACTGATACAGTCAGTACAACACCAACCAGGCAGTGAAAACGAAAGCATCGATCACGTGGTAAGTTGTGCTAGACAATCAATGGTTCATTTCAACAACGTAGCAACTTGGTTACCTTGTCAACAGATTGAAATGTTTCTCGTTGACGTCTTGGAAAGTTTCAAAACCAATTAATAAATTATCGGAAACGCATTACTAACTGTAAGCACTCTGTAACAGCCACTCTACTGTCAACATTGCCGTGACGTCATACGACGAGCTGACGTGCTTTGTGAATGTCAACATTTAAACATTAGAATTGTCGTAAAATCCATACGTTGAAATCAGCATGGAAATAATCAGATCGCAACGAAGTTGTGTTAAAGAAAACGCAAAAGACCACGACAGAAGCGCTCTCCATTGGCAAAGAGTAATTTCAGACGGTGAATTCATGGAACAGTTAAATTGGAACGCGCCTCGGGACCTGACATTCGGGCTTTCAAATTCTATCAATTCTACTCTGACCTACCACTTGTGAAGATTCATTTTAAAGCTGTTAGTGTAAGAAAATATTTCACCGTCTTACTTTTTCAAAAATACAACATTTTATTTCTTTACATAGAGTTAACACAGGGATGGCGGCCATTTTTAATTTCAAATATCTGTAAATCTTGGGTAATTTGTTTCTCTAGTACCAAAATTTACTCGATGACCCCCGGTTTTGAGCATGATTTTAAAAGACAATGGTTGAAAGATGAGGAAAGTTTGAGGAAAAATGTTAAGTCTTTCACTTTTGAAGCCCTTATCACTGTAACCAATCAATGCTATCCTTATTTCACTAACGAGAACCTGTTAACCAATCAATGCTAACCTAACATGTCAGTAGAAAGTGTTACAGGCAGTAGCATGTAGACAAGAATGGTTATTTTCACTGAAAGACACATTTACGTAAATCGATTTGATTTACTACAGATATGTATCGATGAACCATTGTGTTGCACTTGGCAATCTGTGAAAGCAGACGACATACCCACAATGCATTCGCAACTGATTGAGAACCCAACGGACCAATCGGTAAGCTTGAAATACAACGAGGAGAATCAATGATAAAACACAATTACCGAATCCAAGATTAAGATTCTAGATTATCTTGTCGGTTAAAGTTTAATTTTAATCCTGACAATTACATTAAACTGGATTTTAACAATTATGTTTCTGCTTCTTGCTAGAATTTGTCTTGTGAACATTTCACCTCAACTAAAACAGAATAATACTTAATGCTATTCCTTCAAAAGTTGATGTATTTGTTACATTATTTCATATTTCAGCTTATGTACACATTATATCTCACCATGTTCACATTCTAGCTGAACTGTTTGATGGAGAAAATACCAGAAGGCCGAGGGAGTTGGTATCTTAGTGACGTCATTCCAAGTCTGAGTTGCTGTACATACATTACAATTCCTAAGGGGCTCATATTTGGACGTCAATATATGGTACGTAATTAAAATAATGTCTTCATAGAAACGGAAAATCTGGAAAATTTCACACTATTTTCATCGCCAAGCCCATTTCATGTAAACTTCTGGTGAATGGTAGCCGGTTTTCTTGCAATATCTGATGAGTTCGCATCCAGCTGTAGTGAAACTTTGCGAGAGATAATATTGAAATTGAATTTAATGTTTAATGGTCGAAAGTCACTGACGTGTTCCCATGCACCAATAAACGTTATCAAAAATGCCTCATCTTATATTGCTAAATCTATGTGTACTTAGCTGACAATTTGAGAGCTGGGTTAAGTAAAGGTTAAACGTTAAAAGTAGTGCCGAATGAAATCTCACGACTTTAAATTTTTGCTTACCATATTAATAAAGTTGTAATTTAGAGACACTAATAAAGTACACTAATAAAGTACACTAATAAAGTACACTAATAAAGTACACTAATAAAGTACACTAATAAAGTACACTAATAAAGTACACTAATAAAGTACAAAATCACTCTCGCCACTATTTTTTTCATCGCGCGCAGAGTTCAAAATTGCCGATATCATTTATTGGTCTTCAGATTTGTGAGTACCCGGATGAAGGCGATTTAGCGAGCTATGTACTGTCAAAGCAAAGTAGCAGTGTGAATCAACTGAAACAGTTTGCCATTCAAATCACCAGCGGATTATACGAACTTCATCAGAACGGATTCATACACAGAGATATGAGGTTATCACATTGTTTTGTCTACAGAAATCAACAAGGTCAAGTACAGGTTAGCAAACCATTATGTAATCTACATATCCATACTACGTGTGTGGCACCGAGTCTATCATAACAAACAACAAAGTCCTTCTAAAGATTAATAACATAATATTTAAGTGCCAATTGCAATGATTATACCTTTGTTTTTACATTTCATTTTAATGTCTAGTAGAGATTACTCTTTGTATCGTTGTTTCAGAGTAGTCAAAAAATTTTGTTTGAAATCTCCGTTTGACAATGAATGTATCAGACACAATTGTTACAAAGACACACACTGTCATATTGATGGTTCAATGATGATGAAGTCTGACTTTCGTCAAAATGTGACAACGTAATATATTCATTCTGGTTTCTGTCCTTCAGGTCAAATTAGGACGTCTTTCAAGACTGGTCAAACTATCTCAAGAATGTCTGACTCATTTCTGCAAGGCAGAGAGTGATTCTTATAGATGGTAAGTTTTAACCAGTAAGCAGTTCCTATTTCCATAGCAACAACGGTATACACTTCAGTGAGATAGACTGAACGACTTTAGCATTAATGCAGTATTTGTACTTCAGTGAGATAGATGAACGATTTATACCATTAATGCAGCATTTGTGATCGACGATGGGATCTGAATAATCGCAGTATTTCCCGCCTTTTTGCCGTTGTAGGTCAGCACCTGAAGTTATAACATCTGGTGCATATTCCAAATCCAGCGATGTCTATAGTTTAGGTTGCGTTCTGTGGGAACTGTTCTTACACCATAGCGCACCTAAGGAAACCCCGTTGCTGCGACTTGTGCCGTATTGTTCCGTCGACGACAAAAAGGTAAATAAATTCAGATAGAATAACTTGTCTACTGTGTAATAATATCGGTGATTGGTTTGTGCACTATGTGATATTTATAAGCATTGTTTTTTTTGGTGATTTTTCAGTTTATTCCGTTGGTTCAGTGCATTCGTAAATTGCCTTTAAAAATACCGCTCAAGTTTTGACATTAAAGGGGGTGGTCGTCGGAAATGCGCGTGTTCATGCATGACATCTATATGTATCACTTCAACATAGCTGCAAATTATAAAGTATACGATATTCATTGTTAACAAGCATGTTTCAACTTTCAGCAATCGCCAACGTACCCTAGATACAGTATTTACATCGGTCGTAGGGGTCCCTGGCAACCTTTGAGCGGAGTTCCGACGACCACCCCCTTTAACATGTTGTATGAGTGTACATCAATCGACGTTAGACTGCTTTCTTAGTTTTTATATGAGTAGAATTGTGAAGAAATCCAGATGACAATACGTAAATCTTTGATGTAATTTCAGATTATAGAGTGCCATAAGCAGAGAAAATTACCAATACGGCCGCCATCTTGTCCTGAGTGGTTGTACGATTTAATATCCAAGTGTTGGTCGTTGTCGCCACAGCAACGGCCTGACGTGGCAACTGTGCTGAGAAATTTAAGTCAAGAAAATATCATGTAAGTATAAACAAACTAATCCGTTCATTGATTCAAGAATATAATAATGCCCTTACAGAAAAAGTACTTATAATCATACTTGCATTGCACAAACGTAACAAAAGTATTTGACACCATGTTCCATTCCCCGAAGCAAATGTTTTCCTGAGAAACAGCCATGGAATTTTATCCATAATTCCACACAGCATGAAACTCATAGCTTACTTTTGTTGTTTTCCTGTACCTTATTTACGCTTTGGCAATGCGAATGTCAAAAATCACTGATAGTTTTGTTGGACACACATTTTGTACCCGTTGCTGTTAACGATGTTTAACAACATCGGATTCTTTTAAGGAAATTTTTTTATTGGATTATTCGGACTAAATTTTGGCCAAGAAAAAATATTGTGCTGTTCCGATAACCCGACCTACCCTTTTTTTACCTGCCGACCCTAGACTTTTTAGAGCTACCTAAACACTGAAGTAAAAAAACAGAAAGAAAAATCCCCATAAAATCACGCGTTCGTTACTTGGCATTTGATTTTTGCTTGAACATGGATGTCTTTTATGTTTTTCTTTTTTTATATGCTGTGATGCTGGAAAAATTTGGCCAGTGTTTGACGCCTTAAACCCCTGAAAAACGCATGCTTAAAAATAAAATTAATTTGAAAATCAAATCTTTTTGCGTACCTATCTACCCTATTTTTGAAAACCATGTTATCGGAACAGCACAATTTTTTTTGCCTAATACTCATGTTGAGAGCCCTTTGCCAATATTATACACTGCCACGACTTTATATATATAGTAAATGTTGTACGAACAGACACCTTGTCCCAGATGCACATGCACGACTCTCAATTGCAACACAATTAAAAATGTATTGATGGAATTTATTACCATTTACATGATTATATGAATATTTTGTCATGACTTGAAAATAGTTGCTGGTACATCTGGCCATAAACTGATTATGCCCCGGTTACGCTGTGTGTTATCATTGTGTCCAGAGAGCTAATAAATTTTATTCACCATGTCCAGGGCCAGTTGCGGTGAAGTTCATCAAAGATCTAGGGTATGTTGACTCTTTTTTCATTGTCGTTTAATGTTTTTTGAAATGAAAATATTAAATAATGGTATGTCTACTTACCGGGAAGTACACATAGTTCCCATCATGCCAAGGTGCATGGAACCGCCAATCTCGAGTTTATCGTCTGTAGGAAGATGATTGGTGCATCTGTCAAGGCACTGTTGATATGCTCGTTGATAAATTAAAATTTGTCTTTTGTTCGGCTTTTTTGTGTCGACAATTGATAAGAGAAAGGCAGACTCGTTTTTATTTGAAACGCCTAGAAAAAACGATGAACACTATCTCGTTCTCCTAGTAAATAGAAATGTAAGCTTAAGCTTACACATTCTTTTCCCAGCCCCACAGTAAATTTTCCCTCGGGTACCACGGGACACAGTCGCACCAGCCCAGGGATAGCGCCCTCACGCTGCCAGGTGGAATAAATTTGGTCTTGACGCCCTACCCATGTACGATGTAGAAAGAAATGTTGAACTATTCTTTCCTGTATTCCCAAATTCTCGCCAATTATTTTTCTAGCGTCTATAAAAAAACAGGTATGAAAGACTTGATGGATAGAGGAAACTTTGAGAAATTCAATAACTTGTTTGTCCTTGCGTGTGTGGCCAAACGCAAATACTATATAAACCTTCGATCAAACACGCACGATAATTGCGAAACGAAGAACATCTCCACCTCTCAGAATATCCTTGAATGTTCATTGGGTGAACACATTTTGTGAACTCGTACCGAGGCACAACAAAAAGAAGCAAGGTCATGACCTAATATTCAAGCCTGCATTCGAATCACGCCCTCAGCGGAAATTAAATTATGCAGTCTCGGTAATTCCATTAGACAGTTGTCACGTTACATGGATCATAGTGACCAACTTTAAAACGGTAGTTTAATCATTTAACATTTGTCATTTGTTTAGAGTGCATCTCATCACAGACGACCATTGCCTGATCCACCCGTAGGCGGTAGTCATGGATACAGGCGACCTGACCCGATATACGAGACAATTCCAGCAGACTACAAGGACGACAAAGACGGCTGGCTTGATTTGACGGCAGGTTTGTTATTTCTCTGATAGCTCGCTAGGGACTGATCGGAGTTCAATCAAAGTGTTTTCGTCCTCCAGGAACACGGCTTCGTTTTGGAAGCTGAAACACTGAACTCCACGCCCCAAAAACGTTAGCGTTTTTTTTTATTTCTATAAATTCTACACTCGGACGCTTTATCAAGTGCACTGGCAAGGTTCTCCGTGTAACGCAGCCATGTTTAAATCCTTCGCAGATTTAATGTTATCGTGAAGGAAGCGAAAATAAGGCTCCTTGACGCTAACGGCAAACTCAGAACAAACTGTCCTGTTTGTATGGAACCAACATCAAAGGGATGTAGTTTTTTTTTTATTGCGATCGAGGCAGATCAACCGTGCACACAAGTGACTGTACACCCACAGGCGCCTGGAGTGGTCACATTCTCTTTGCTAGCTGTGATATCGCAGCGGTACTTGTGGCGTGTATCGAACGCGCTCGGGTCATTGAGGTCGTTGCCACAGTCCACGCGCTCGGGTCATTGAGGTCATCGCCACAGTCCCACAGGGACTGTGGCAACGACCTCAATGACCCGAGCGCGTTCGATACACGCCACAAGTACCGCTGCGATATCACATTCTCTTTGCATGTACCACATTGGCAATTCCAAGCAACCGTGTTCCTCAGACGATTAGGCCTTTCGGAGGACGACCGGTGCGCGGTGGGGGAGGGTAATGGTTTTGATAGTTACAGGTAACGTCATTGAAATTTCATCTTTGTTCGCGCATTTTTACAATTTTTGTGCAAATACGATGTAAACACTTTTCAAAACGATTGCACAATACAATGATCGTGATTTCACAAGCAAGGTCATAGGTCATCTCATTTTCTTGCAGCCAGAGTTTTGTACAACTATGACGCTAAAGAAGACGATGAACTGGACGTGAAAGCCGTTGACGTCATACAAATACAAGAACAAAGAAACCGTGGCTGGTGGAAATGTGAAATTAATGGAAGATCTGGCCTGTTGCCTAGCAACTACTTGGAAATCATTGGAATTGATCAGGTACTAGAGATTTCTAATCTCTTAACAAACTTTTGACTTCACATAAATTTTCTAAACATTTTGGTAAAAATGTTAATTCTAGACTGCATTTGGTATGTTGATGACTGGAGTGGTTTTATTGTACAAACAAATCCATGTGTACGCATGCGTATAGAAATACACCTATTCTGAGTTGTTTGTACCATGGTCCATTTGAATTCTGGGTTTAGCCTATTCTTCTCTGTAATAAGCCATACAGGTATGACTTTTGTTGAATTTCTCAATAAAAATGCAAGCTTGGTTATGATACGAAAATCTTATAATCAAGAAATAATAATTGTCTGCATTGCTGGGTTATAGTCTAGTCTTTTTTTAAAAACACACTGTATTGGTAGCTGTTTTTGATTACCCCACTCAAACCCCCCTCCTAAATAGAGAAAATAACTTGTCAATGTAACATACTTGAAATAGTATGTTCATTGATTTCTCTGATGAAATTTTCTGATGATACAGGCACAATGCAAGACAGACTCCATGAGAAATGATAGAATGGATGTGGATGGATATCTTGTACCTACAGGAGTTGATGGATATCTTCTTCCCAAACGAGGTGAGATGATCTTTGATGGTGTAAAATATGGATTCAATCAGCATTCCAGTCTGAAAAATTGATGGAATGTGACGTCTCCAAAACTCCTGCTTTATTTGACAGGGTTTTACATGACGCAAGATATTGCGTCTCTGACGCATAAAACCTCGACCCGTACGCTAAAAAAATAAATGTTGCGTCCCATGGGACGCAGAAAATAAACACACACATGTACATCCGTACAGTCACTGGCCGTCCCTCCATGAAATGGAATGTCCAAACATTTGCAAAGATCATTGGTCTGTTCAAAATGCAACTTCCTTATATGTAAAATCGCGGTACTATGACGCATGATAGATTTCGGCTGCTGTTTCAAATTACCAATCGGATACCTTGTAACATACATCACCAACGGTCAATGCTTATCACATGTATCATGAACGCGTTCTGATGTTGGGACTGCTTTCGCTGTGAAAACCGCCCTTTGATTGGACAATTGTCCATAACAAAGAATCAGGCATGTTTTAATCATTGCGGTTGCAAAACAACCACGTCAGTCCGATCTCAGAAAATTCTTAGGCGGTAGTGCTGGTACCAGCAGAGGCCGGCTTCATAATTCAGATACGGTATCGGAGAAAGCAGCGACGCCAGGCGATTCGGATAAAACTGATGGAACCCTACCGAATTTGCCAAAGAAGGGCCGTACATTCCAAAAAAGTTGGCTAGACAAGTTTAAATGGTTGCGTTATTTCGAAGATGGAAATGTAATGACGTGCGACGTATGTATGAAAGCTAATTCAAAGAACCCTTTTACGGATGGATGTTCTAATTTTCAGAACTCTACCCTTCCTCGGCACCAAGATTCAAGAAATCATGTTCAGAGCATCCAGATTCTGTCATTGAAGTCTAACTTTGCCTCTGCTTGTAAAGCCGCAGATGACTTGAAGTCCCGAGGTCAGAGCGATAGTATGAAGTCGTATGTCGCCCAGTTGCGTACCGTTTACCTCATAGCAAAACGCGATCTCCCAAACGACGTGTTTACAGATTTAATGCATGCCCAAAACCTGAATGGTTTGAATATTGACTACTATAAACGACCTCAAATAGTCATGGAATTTGAGGAGTGCATCGAACGCGTAATTTCCAAGTCTCTGATGGATAGCATCAGTGCGAGTGACTACATTGGTATAATGTTGGACGAGACATGCGATATCACAATTCACAATTCGCCATCTACGTAAGGTACATAGAAAATGGTGAAGCGATGGTTTCGTTTCTAGGTAATGAACATATCACGGACTGTACCGCTGCTGGAGTTGAAACTGCACTGATTGACTATTTGATTAGAAAGGGAATCTGCGATGAAAATATCCATAAAGTATACGGACTTGGCACTGACGGCGCCGCTGTCATGACGGGTCGTTTGAATTGACTGGGCGCTAAGTTGAAAGGCCGTAACCCAAATGCAAGTACATTGTTTTAAGGGAATTAAGGCAGTTACAAAATTGTCTTTTGATACCCCCCTCCCTTATATCTGAGGACTCCCTTAGCATAGGTCTCATTTATCTGATCTGTATACCTAATGTATACCTAATGTATACCTAATGTATACCTAATGTATACCTAATGTATACCTAATGTATATGCATTTCACAGCTGATGGTGTTGTAAGCAGGTTTTTAGTACGATCAATATCTCCAGTCATTAAGTACGATCAATGTCTCAAGTTATAGAAGTAAAATAGTAGAGTGTGATATTACTGTTTTAATCAATAAACTGTCATGTCAATCACTTGTTTTATTCCAACAATCAGATGTTTTCAGACCAAAGTTGAAGGCAACCTTACCTGTGACAGCCATGATTAAAACAACAAGCTCAGTGGAATTGACCAATGAGATATCAGCAGTGCAACAGCACAGTGAGGGATCAACAGAACAGACTGAAAGATTAAATGAAGATTTATCAGATCAGTGGTACAATGGAGAGAAGACAACCAGACCTGGACACAGTACAGTGGAAGGTACAACAGTCATGGCTTCTAAAAGTGAAAATCCTATTGAAGGTAAACCAATTCAATAATTATGAAATTTACAAAACATGAAAGGAGAAAGAATCCTTCAAATACAAATGAAAGTGAAGATTATGCATCAATCAATCAATCAATCAATTAGTCACAGTCAATCAATCAATCAATCAATCAATTAGTCACAGTCAATCAATCAATCAATCAACCTACCAATCAGTCAGTCACAGTCAATCAATCAAATAGTCAGTCAGTCAATAAGAATTTCTTGGCAATAATCTGGAAAGTGTTCTGACTAGTGTCAACAAGAATTGCTCAATATTGATTAAATGACATTACTGTGGTTATATTGTATTAAAAGTCATAAGTTTAAAATAGTGCTTTGCCCTTCACTGCTGTTCATCACCTACAACCTATACATCCGCTACCACTGTACATTGGTTACTGTTTTATAGCAGCAACCACTGTACATCCACTATTTCTGTATGTCCGGTACCCTGTGTACATGAATTTACATCAGCTACTGATGTGCATTAGCAACCTCTCTACATTGGCTATACTGATCTGCATCAGCTACTGTTCTACATCAGCTACCACTGTAAATAGCTTATACATCGGCTAGCTGTATGGTCTATGCTGCATGTACATCAGCAAGCATTGTACATCAGCTATTGCTGCAGCTATACCTCTCTACATTAACTATTACTCAGCTACTCAGATGTCCAAATCCAGTACAGTCCAAATCCAGGTCATATAAAGTCCAAATCCAGAATTCACATAATCTTGGTAAATATGGAGATGGATAAGACTATTTATCTTTGATTATTGTATCCCATAGTTCCCCGTTCCTGGATTTGTGCCCAGACAGATGGAAACCAAGAAAACCCATATGTGTTATCCTGTGAACCATACTATAATGTGTTACCATCACGACCAATGCCATTGCCAGGAAAACTGTCGCCAGGGAAACTAACAAGAAGTCAAAGTTTGAAGTTAAGGAAGGAGAATTTTTTCAGAGAAGGTGCTTATCAACAATCCTTATCTTTTTTGAATTAAGATATACTACCATGTATAAATCATGTATACTATAGGGTTATATACAAAATACGGCCCTGTATGGACGAGGGCTCAGTGAGTGACGTATTTGACGAGCCGAAGGCGAGTCCAATACGTCACTCACTGAGCCCGAGTCCATACAGGGCCGTATTTTGTGTATAACCCTATTATTATACACCTCCCTCCATTAATCGTCCGTATAAACTAATTCTATGGTAAATTTTGAGGGATGCGGCACGCGTGAAATGAGTGCAACGCGCGCGATCTACTGCTCCGTAGTACAAGTCCCTTGCGTTGGCACGAAGCCAATTAATTTTCAGTGCAGTACAAGCAAACTTCGCTGAATGATTTCAATTTAATTACTTTTTTAAAAATAAAAATCAATTGCATTTAGATTCAGTTTTGTGTTTAGCGTGTTTTAAACCTTATACTACGAATACGTTTTGGTGGAAGTTGTTATTATGTCTATAACTCACCGTAACATAGTTTGTTTACATCCGATAATCGCTAGGTCGAAGGTCAAACAGGTGCGTCGCGCGTCTCCCGTATTCGGGACTCCGCGTACTATACAAAATACGGAAAGTTATTGGACGGTCAAACTCCCATAGGTTACGGCAGTAGGTGTATAATAATTACTGATATACTACCATGAATAAATCATGTATACTTACAGGATATACTACCATGAATAAATCATGTATAAATCATGTATACTTACTGGATATTATTGGAAAACATGCCCTTATTGAAGTTTGTCATCATTAATTAATTGCTAGCCATGAATAATTGAACAAGATTCAGCAACAATATCTTTATTTTATAAAGCTTTTACCACCGTGGTTTGACGATGATCCCATTATTTTCTATGGTAAAGTTGGATCTCTAGAGAGGGATATGGGGGTGAAGGTCAAAATCAGCCAACTTAATGTCATGGATACACAACCTGTATCATCGATAAATTCAATGAATTTATCAGGAGTATTTTATTATCTTAAGTTCTGTGTTTCTAAACTCAGTATCAACACTTCCACTTCGGAGAGAGAAATGTTGAACTCCAAGCCACACCACCATGTGACTGTCAGTGTTAGCTTCATATTAAACTTGACCTTTGACACCAATCAGCCACGACTCCCACCAATGAAATCTCATTTACTTTAATTATTCAAGATTTCTTTTCTTTGAATAGATTTGTAACCGATTTGATGTTGACCTTGACCTTACAGAGAGAAGTATGAGTTACCAAGAATGTACTGAGGACAGTCATTATCAAGTTCCAAAACAATTCCATGTCAAAGGTCAAAGTGAGGTGATGTCACAAACTCAACACTTTACAACAGGTAGGTTATTTACCTTTGGGGTCAAAATAATAACACCTTCATTATTATTTGTAAAATATGTCAATATTGACAATATTTGCCAGTTTGAGTCTACTTTGAGATTATTTGTACTCATGAATTTGTTATTTCATATGCGTTCAAATTTTGCATTCATTCATTCATTCTTATTAATATATAAAACATTAATTCAGCAACCCTCTTTCATGTGTATCATTGACAGTCATGTATGTCACTGACAGTCATGTATGTCACTGACAGCCGTGTATGTCACTGACAGTCATGTATGTCACTGACAGCCGTGTATGTAACTGACAGTCATGTATGTAACTGACAGTCATGTATGTCACTGACAGTCATGTATGTCACTGACATTCATGTATGTAACTTACAGTCATGTAAATATGTCACTGACAGTTGCATGTGTAACTGACAGTCATGTCTGTCACTGACAGTCGTGGTAGTCACTGACAGTCATGTATGTCACTGACAGTCATGGCATGTACTGACAGTCACATCACATCAGTTTCTGATGCTGACATGAATTCAAATTCTAGAAATACAGAAATTCTGCTGGTGTACTTGCTGGATTATTCATTACAAGAGTGTTAGAAAACAATAAAATTGTACGGCAACCTTTCGATAACAGACAATTTAGAGATTTTTGCTAATTTGGCCGTTGCATTTACCAAAACTTAATGCTTACATTGTATGCAGAGATTGTATCAAGGCAAGATGCTTAAGATGCAAACAGAAACACTTTACATTAATATTTGAAACAAAGATTATCTATATCCAGTGTATCAAGAAATACATTGAAGTCTGTAAACTGTACTTTCAAGAAGACAGACTAATGTCAGTAGAATTCACTGGTAGTACATTCTATTTAGATTTCAAATTTGCAGACAGAAATATTATGGACCTTTTCCATGACATATTTTGGATTCAAGAATGAAAGAGTACCGTACAACTTGTCATGTCTTTTTGCTGAGGGTTAAAGATGGAGTGTTAGTTAAAATGTAAAAAATGACTGCAATGAATTGTGGGTGGCTTTTGCTCTTGATGAGTAAATAGTCAATTGTCTTTTCAGAACAGTTACCTGTAGCAGCTGTAAGTAGCTGACTCCCCATGACCTAAAGTAATCTGCTATCTTATTTCTTTCTTCATTTTCAGATGTTGCACACACCAGACAGAATTCAAATGAAAACCTAAGTACTGCAGACCAAATGCCACAGACATCAACGCCGCAGACATCAACGCCGCAGACGCCACCAAAGTCAACAAAGTGTAAAGAAATGCAGAAAGAATGTCAGATTTTGATGAAAAAATTTGCTCCATTACCGAAACCACCAGAAAATGTCAGAATGGAATCTAGAGAGAAATGTCCTGGCTGTTCTACTGACTTTGCAAAAAGTATCTACAAAAATTTCACGCCATTTTATGAAAATTTGCAATACCATCAAGACCAACAAAATATTTCACAATCAGTTGGCAAACCAAGTGACAATAGCATACCGACCAATGAAATGTCTTCTCCAGATGGTAACCATAGCAATGAGAATGTCAATGAAGGCATTACTATGACAACAGCTGACCCTGATCAAACAATACAATCACAAACTAACAGTACTAGAGATAGTGAAAACAATTCTCACTTCAAGACAAACACAGATGGTCACTTAACCTCACTAAGAACTCAAGACCATCAGAACTCATCTCACCTTGATGTGAGTTATTCTAAGGTCAAAGGTCAAAAGTCAAAAGATGATATTTCAGTGTCTGTAAAATCCAAGAAAGCAGCGTTCTGCAGAAGTCTTAGTTTCAGTTCTCTGCCTGAAGCAGCTTTATCAGAAAGCTCAGATTCTATTGGTGGAAACCCTGACAGATGCCAGGTCAAAGGTCACAAGAGGAGAGCCTCTTTCTCATCACCAATAAGGGCTTTTGGTTCATCGTTGTCTGAAAAATCTAGTGAAAGTAAATCTGTGGATAAGAATTCCAATGTAAATCCTTCGTCTTCCAAAAAACTTCCATTCCTTAAAGGTGGATTGTTGCCGTCACCAAGTATGCTGAGAAGATCTTTCAGAAGATCATTCAGTAGATCTTCAAAGAAAGATAATTAAGATGATGACAGGTCAAAGCAAACATTTACACAGAAAATAACGCAATGTAATGCCATAAACATGAAACTTTGATTTTTATTTCTTGTGATTACATGCATCACTTCATGATATTGTATCCAACATTATTATACATCGACCATCGAGAACAAGTGAATTTTGCGTGTGCTAAAAATGCCGTACGGAACGCTTGTTCCGTAACACGTACGGTTTCAAGGCGCCCCATTCCCTACGGCTGTATGTGCGCGTTCACTGTGGAACGGTTTCAAGGGACCCTTCGAACGAGTGCCAGAACAAGTGTCGCGCGCGCTCTGTACGTACGTGTGTAGTGCACACACTCCAAAGTTTACAGAAGCGCGTCCGAGAGTAGCGTTCCACACTGGCGCGATAAAATCGGAAGAAAAATTGTTGACATAGCACGAAAACGGTAACTACTCTGACATTTTGATGCCCCAGTCAGTAATGTAAAATGTATAATGATAAGGTTATTACGAAAATACCGCAAAGGATGCACTCGGACATTGGCGCCGCGCATCGCCCTCCGTTTCGCGTCGGGCGATACGCTGCACCAATGTCCTCGTGCATCCTTTGCAGTATTTTCGTAATAACCTCATATTATCATTTGCCATAATCTTCCCAAACAAATGGCTGAAACACAGACTAAATGACACACAATATCATGTCACTTATATATTTATAGACTGTATGATAAAGATACATTTTTTCCAAAAAAAATACAAAATACCAAAGAACACATAAACTGCTTCCATTGAGAAAAAAACTGTCACAGCAATAGTCCCATGAAAAGTGATTTTGTGAAAAAATATGGCTTAACTTTTACCAAAGATCACATAGTGAAAAGCAAGCTTATGACATCAATAATTTTTTTTTTTCATTTTGATGGAAAATGTTTCCTTGAAGTGAATAATGTTGGACATGGTATTTGTGAAAGATTTCAGTTTTGTTTCACATCAATATGAATCTATAAAAATGAAATATGTTTTATTTAACAATGTACATTTTGTAAAAAATAACTGTCAGATTTTAGTTTGTGTAAATGATGATATTATAGATCAATATTGAAGACTTTTCATGTCTGTATTGTAAATAGTTTATATTGCAAATTACTGATAAAACTATGATAGTATCAATAATTGAAATTGACATTATCTGTGTTTATGGCACTTAGTGGATTTAATATCAATATCAATATTTTGTGCTGAATTTGTCAACCCTTTGCACCCTGACCCCCTGGTGACCTATGATGTCACACAGACATTTATTTCCGAGCTGGGTTCAAAGGGTTAATATGTTACAGATAAACTCTTATGGGTCAGCTGGTACGTGCTAGCATTTTCTGACAAAATAAATGGAATAAAACACAAAGAAGGGTCTTATTTGGGACAGTGCAATAGAGTATAGCAAACGTGTTGGAAGACTGAGTTCAGAGATTGACGTTTAAATGTTAACTATGGTTTAATTGGACGTACTTACATGAAAATACATATTAACTGGTTTGAATCAAAATATAAAATGACCTAATGCTGTTGTTTGAATAATTTATTTTCTTCAAGTGCCCAGTGCTCAGTGGAAATCCAAGCAACTACAAAGATACTGTTAACAAGTTGAGAAGTAAAGAGTGTCAAATAACAGCACAAATCTCATCAAATTTGACAAGAGAATGAGTGTTGGTTTATTGGACACTAAAGCTATCATATAGAATCAGCCTGTAAGTTCACATACAAGTTACTGATCAACAGCTGTCAATGCCTCAGTTATGTTTGAAAAAATTATGTGTTTACGTTTTACATCTTACAGTGTGTATCTTTTGGTGGAATTGGAGCATGGTCAGGTTTTTTCTCAATATCATGTCGGGGTCGCTCTTTTTGGCACTCAGAGCAAGATCAAAGGTCAATTGATAGAAAATTATGCTGCTGTGTGCTCGGCCATGTCCAATCAGAAATTTCAAAGTTTTAGATCAAGTACAGGAACAGATATTTGTCATCAAAAATATATTCTGTATTTGTCTCATTTTTTGTCCTTTTAATAATTCCCTGTATTAACAAAATCTTGTAAATGTTTTAATAGTTTTGTAGTAATATCTTGATATTCAGATATTCAAGTGTTACTTGAACTCAGTCCACTGTTCTCCCTAGGAGAAGACTAACAATACTGATTATATCCGTGCATTTATACATTTGAAAATTAAAGAAATGCTAAATTTTGATGATTTTTTCATTATTTTTATTTTGTATTCAATTGCAAGTTCTTATTCTACTCCCAAAGAATCACCCTCTATATAGATTGTCAACAGAGCATATATAAGTGTGAAATGCATAATTATTGTTTACATTTGAAATTTAGTCTGGACCAGAAGTAACTTGTCAACAAGAACATGCAGTTTACACATGTACAGGCTGGGTTGACAAGCTGAATACCGTCTATATCAACATGCCTTTTGGTGTTGAACAAGGAATTATTGCTGACATTTAAACCAAATATAGTGTAAAAACCATCCTATGTTAAAATTACTGGCCCTTTAACGTACAGTCAATGGTATTGTCATGCAAATTTCTATGGTGAACACTGCTGACTCTCCTTGATTTGTCTAATTAATGTCATGGTCTATTCATCAAATAATCTTACCTATTGCTACCGTGGGTTACCTCCAATGATAAACACAATAATAAAGAATTGTAACATTGCTGAATTTGAATAACATACCTGTAAGCAGTTCAATTGTAACATTGCTGAATTTGAATAACATACCTGTAAGCAGTTCAATTGTAACATTGCTGAATTTGAATAACATACCTGTAAGCAGTTCAATTGTAACATTGCTGAATTTGAATAACATACCTGTAAGTAGTTCAATTGTAACATTGCTGAATTTGAATAACATACCTGTAAGTAGTTCAATTGTAACATTGCTGAATTTGAATAACATACCTGTAAGCAGTTCAATTGTAACATTGCTGAATTTGAATAACATACCTGTAAGTAGTTCAATTGTAACATTGCTGAATTCGAATAACATACCTGTAAGCAGTTCAATTGTAACATTGCTGAATTCGAATAATATCTGTAAGTAGTTCAATTGTAACATCGCTGAATTCGAATAACATACCTGTAAGCAGTTCAATTGTAACATTGCTGAATTCGAATAACATACCTGTAAGCAGTAATTGTAACATTGCTGAATTCGAATAATATACGTGTAAGCAGTTCAGTGATTTCTCTTTAAGCCTTTATTATGCTGTTTTAAGCCTTGTAAATGTGCTGTTGGTTTACCATGAACGGTGTGTTATTTTTTCTCCACATATTTCACTTAAAAAATACAGAGTATGAAACATTTATTGTATTACATCACGTTCAACAAAAGACAGAATTGTTCTAGGACTGTACATTACTCTGAAGAAACCTTCTATTATGAAACACCTTACTTTAACAAGATAATAAACTTTTTTTATTGTATTTGAATTTTTTTGAATCCAGTCATTTTGATATACTGTCATTGTATTTATATGGTGATTGGAAATATAGAAAATTAAATTTCTCTGTTTAGTTAAATTGATTTTTTATCATGGGTATTCATTTTTCATTGCGTTTGTCTGAACAGCTTTTCAGCCTCAGGGTCTCAGAAGATAAATCTTTCCACTCATAAAATGTGACTATCTACATGATATATATCTTAAAGACGATAAACGGTTGACAGACTGTCTACATGACAGTGTGACTGTCTACTTGACAATTTATAATGATCAATGTGACCTCTACATGACAATGACTGTCAACACGACAGTGAACGTGACGGTCCACACGACAGTGAATGTGACAGTCCACAGGACAGTGAGTGTAACAGTCCACAGGACAGTGAATGTCACAGTCTACACGACAGTGAATGTGACAGTCTACATGACAGTGAATGTGACAGTCCACAGGACAGTGAGTGTGACAGTCCACGCGACAGTGAATGTGACAGTCCACATGACAGTGAGTGTGACAGTCCACACAACAGTGAATGTGACAGTCTACACGGCAGTAAATGTGACAGTCTGCACGACAATGAATGTGACAGTCTGCACGACAGTAAAGTGACAGTCTGCACGACAGTGAATGTGACAGTGCACAGGACAGTGAGTGTGACAGTCCAGAGGACAGTGAATGTCACAGTCTACACGACAATGAATGTCACAATCCACAGGACAGTGAATGTGACAGTCCACACGACAGTGAATGTGACAGTCCACACGACAGTGAATGTGACAGTCCACAGGACAGTGAGTGTGACAGTCCACACAACAGTGAATGTGACAGTGCACACAACATTGAATGTGACAGTCCACAGGCCAGTGAATGTGACAGTCCACACGACAGTGAGTGTGAAAGTCCACAGGCCAGTGAGTGTGACAGTCCACACAACAGTGAATGTGACAGTCCACACGACAGGAATGTGACAGTCTACACGACAGTGACTGTGAAAGTCCACACAACTGTGAATGTGACAGTGCACATGACAGTGAATGTCACAGTCCACAGGACAGTGAGTGTGGCAGTCTACACGACAGTGAATGTGACAGTCCACACGACAGTGAATTGACAGTCCACATGACAGTGAATGTGACAGTCTACAAGGCAGTGAATGTGACAGTCCACACGACAGTGAATGTGACAGTCTATACGACAGTGAATGTGACAGTCCACACGACAGTGAATGTGACAGTCCACACGACAGTGAATGTGACAGTCCACACGACAGTGAATGTGACAGTCCACACGACAGTGAATGTGACAGTCCACACCACAGTGAATGTGACAGTCCACACGGCAGTGAATGTGACAGTCCACAGGACAGTGAATGTGACAGTCCACACGACAGTGAATGTGACAGTCCACACGACAGTGAATGTGACAGTCCACAGGCCAGTGAATGTGACAGTCCACACGACAGTGAGTGTGAAAGTCCACAGGCCAGTGAATGTGACAGTCCACACGACAGGAATGTGACAGTCTACACGACAGTGACTGTGACAGTCCACACAACTGTGAATGTGACAGTCCACACAACAGTGAATGTGACAGTGCACACGACAGTGAATGTCACTGTCCATAGGACAGTGAGTGTGGCAGTCTACACGACAGTGAATGTGACAGTCCACACGACAGTGAATTGACAGTCCACATGACAGTGAATGTGACAGTCTACAAGGCAGTGAATGTGACAGTCCACACGAGAGTGAATGTGACAGCTCCATACGACAGTGAATGTGACAGTCCACATGACAGTGAATGTGACAGTCCACACGACAGTGAATGTGACAGTCCACACGACAGTGAATGTGACAGTCCACACGACAGTGAATGTGACAGTCCACACGGCAGTGACTGTGACAGTCCACATGACAGTGAATGTGAATGTGACAGTCCTCACGGCAGTGAATGTGAGTCTACACGACAGTGAATGTGACAGCCCACACGGCAGTGAGTGTGACAGTCCAGAGGACGTGAGTGTGACAGTCCACAGGACAGTGAATGTGACAGTCCACTCGACCAGTGAATGTCACAGCCCACATGACAGTGAATGTGACAGTCCACACGACAGTAAATGTCACAGTCTACACGACAGTGAATGTCACAGTCAACTCGACAGTGAATGTCACAGTCCACCCAACAGTGAATGTCACAGTCTACACGACAGTGAATGTGACAGTCCACCCAACAGTGAATGTCACAGTCCACACAACAGTGAATGTGACAGTCCACACGACAGTGAATGTCACAGTCCACACAACAGTGAATGTGACAGTCCACACAACAGTGAATGTGACAGTCCACACAACAGTGAATGTGACAGTCCACACAACAGTGAATGTGACAGTGCACACAACAGTGAATGTGACAGTCTAAACGACAGTGAATGTGACAGTCTACATAACAGTGAATGTGACAGTCTTCGTGACAATAATGATCAACCTAATGTCTTCATGACACTGTAACTCTTTTACATGACAAAAAAACTGTCAACATTACATTTTCCAATTGTCCCCGAGGTTAGCGTTCGCCCAGTTAAAGCGATGAAATTCGTTTCTTCGCTTCGATTAAGTGTGTGTGTGCGATGTATGATAGTGAGCATGCGTGCGTGAGTGCTTCACGAACTCTACAACGTGTTGAGCGGTCTCAGTCAGAAAAATGTAACAACTTAGCCGGCTATTGAACCACCCTTTTTTAGGAGTGGAGATTAGCCGAGTGGTTCTGTCTGTGGCCTCTCAGCTAGGCGACTGATGCCGCATGTTGTGGGTTCGAATCCGATTGAAAACTATCCGTAATTTCGTCAAAAGATTAAAGAAAAGTAATTTCGGGTGCTTTTTGTTTCATATTCTGATACATTCCGTTCATTGTTTGATATCCAGGTGATATTTTTCAGCCATTCCATTCATACATTGTTTCCAGCAAACGGCGCTACGTCTGCCGCTAGGTCACTTCTTTGTCTTGTTGAAACTTGTACATTTATACCTCCTGTTTGTGATTAATAATTAATCCATGAGTGACTGTGGTGTATTTACAAAGACTCAATCTTTGTTCAAAAGTAAAGTTGTGAAAAAAAATCCAAAAAGTGCGCATGCTAGCACCCATGCATAAAATACCAACTCTCACAATTGTTTCAACATTTACATGTAAAGTACTAGAGTACGATGTTACTGTAACATTACAAAGATATGTGTGGTTTTATAGAATCTAAGATGGCCATATGTTATTTGTTCATCTAATTCACTAACATTTCGATGTCACTGTGTCATGATAGCAATCTAAGGTTATCATGGCTTTCTACGCTCAGTACAGCTATTTTTCATGTACGCTCCTCACTAATCCGAAAACCATTGAACTCCTCGTCCATTGATTCACGGACTAATATCGGGCGTTGTTGCGAGTTTGACTACCCCTACCCCCAACCCCCTGAATAGTAAGTACATTATTTGTTAAAGTAACAGTCAAATTTAGGCTCGCGAATTCGGCACTCCAAAGCCTCGTGTTGGGTGATGTATCGTGTAGACTTCAACGATGTTATCAAGTTGTGGAAATTAACGTGATAATAGGGTTTGGAAGGTCGTGCCATCAGTCTGTAGTTTCAACTGCTTCACTCTGAACTTGAAATTTTATCGAGAAATTTAAAAAACTGTGTCGTTAAATAGACTGTTTACAGTGCGTATATTAATATTCGTATATGCAAAATTAATTCATCAATATTTGTAATGTATGCATAGCTTGAGATGATAAATTGTTATCACTAGAGATTATTTATGTATCTTCTCAATGGTTTTGGTGATGACGTCACACCTACAAATATTTTATGACAGTCGTATGTGATAAACTTCACTTAAAGATAAAACTCACATTTTACTGTGAACACTTCAAAATGATTTAAAGTCGAATTATCTTCAAATCTGTTGACTCGGGCTGTCAGATTAGAATATAGCTTTTAATATCGGGTTATTGTGGAGTCGTTTCAGATGTGAACAAAGTACGGGCTATTGTCAAATCATACTAGGTGTCGACAATAAGTGATTTTTTGCACGTAATACCTGCAAACATCGCCAATTCCAGTAGTGCTTGGCATACAGCGTAACACAACGAGTCAGTACACTTATTTCATGAAACGTGATAATTCGTCAATCTGCCACTAAAATCGGGATTTGAAACATACTGAAGATACAGAAGATTTTCAACTCACTTACAGTAGCTGGAATGGTGTCAATGGACGGACGATCACTGTTACGTCTTTTTGTCTGAGGGTACGCACTGCTCTTTTAGTACGTTGTTCGTCATTGTCAACTCTTTGAAGTGAGTACTCTTATCGTGTTCTTTTAAAAACCATAATCTTTATTTCTAATGAATTCTCTTCTCGTTTTTGAGCAGAATTGGGATTTTTCTCATCATTGATTCAACACTCATGTCACATCGTGGGCTTGAACCCTGTATCAATTAGTGTAATCTGCTGTGTCAGATTTTACAACCACGAGAATTATCTTACTATACTACCGACCTGTCATTTCTGACGGCTTTTTACATGCAGTGTTTTGAAAGACTGACCTAGCTGATCAATGAATAACTAAGTCACAAACTGTTAACCACAGTGTGTATATCGGACCAGATACACTCATGTACATATACAGATATAGGGAATGTTTATCACAATCACCTTGACCTTGCTGTGACGTCACAGTGTGTAGCAGTTTACATATATTCATTTACACGTGATCACGTTCATTTTCAAGGCAAACCACTTTTCTTCACCCGGTTACGTTTTGAAGACCCCTTTCAAAGATTGGAGATAAGTTCACAGGATATCATTTCAAACTGACTCTGTTCATAGCGGTGACTGATAATTTGGCATTAAGGTTCCAAGACAATAAATTGACCTTTTTAAGCTAACAATTATCCAGTGGTCAAGAAGCTCAGAACCCCGTAAATGATATATTTTCGGAAAGCCCAGATATAGGGGAACATTTTGCTTATCATAGTGTCACCATTGTTTACATAACTATCACGTGACAGGTAATTTGCATAACCTTTCAGAAAGCGGTTTTCCCTTTGTTTTGTTTCAATGCTTTGAGATATGTGGCTGAAATTTGTGTGAGTGCAAGCTGTTCTTAGGGTCTTCAAAAGCGTGTCTCAGAATTTTTTTAAACCTTCTTAAACAATTTTTATGCCAGAAAAACTTCCATTGAGGTGAATTTAACCCTAGTTGATTTCTTTAGAATTGTGCTTCAAAAAACTAAGCAAGATATAAAAATTTTAGACAAACTTTAGAAGAGTGTTGTGACAGCTTGTATTCCAGCAAGTTTGAGTCAGATATTTTGAGGTATTGGGACAAAACATAGGGAAAACCGATTTTTGAAAGGTTATGCAAATTACCTGTCATGTGATAGTTATGTAAACAATGGTGACACTGTGGCTATCAAAATGTTCCCCTATATGTAGGCTTTCAGAAAATGTATAATTTACGGCGGTTCTGAGCTTATTAACCACCAGAGAATTTCAGCTCAAAATTACACTGTAACTGTGATACATATCACCTTCACGTATTAAACCTAGATTTAAACTTGACGGTGTCGATGCGATGGTAGATGTACTAGGTCAGCTTCTCTGAAAGTTTATTAGCAACTACGACCAAGCTTAATGATAAACCAATGCAACGTCTCCATCAATAAAAGTAACAACATAGCAACGTCTCCATCAATAAAAGTAACAACATAGCAACGTCTCAATCAATAAAAGTAACAACATAGCAACGTCTCCATCAATAAAAGTAACACATAGCAACGTCTCCATCAATAAAAGTAACAACATAGCAACGTCTCCATCAATAAAAGTAACAACATAGCAACGTCTCCATCAATAAAAGTAACAACATAGCAACGTCTCCATCAATAAAAGTAACAACATAGCAACGTCTCCATCAATAAAATTAACAACATAGCAACGTCTCCATCAATAAAAGTAAAAACATAGCAACATCTCCATCAATAAAAGTAACAACATAGCAACGTCTCCATCAATAAAAGTAACAACATAGCAACGTCTCCATCAATAAAAGTAACAACATAGCAACGTCTCAATCAATAAAAGTAACAACATAGCCAAATAAAATGATTTCCTCGAAGCTGTCATTCAAAATTTCCAGATCTACATGTATACACGATGTCAATAATCTTCATCGTATCTGAGTTAGTGATAAATACATTTTACGCTTTTGTTTTTGGTCGGGGAAATATACACCATAGACCATCATGGTGATATCCTGGATTTTAATTTTGTATATTGCGCCCTCTTACGACGATCTAGCCTCTTCTGAACGATGCGTATGGTAGAATTTTATACTTGTTATCTCTGTATATGCATATTTTTCATTTCCCGCGTAACGTCAGAGGCTAGTTTGTGTAAGAATCCCTTGAACTTGCAATTGATAATATCTGCTTTACTCAATGCATTCATGTTTTCGTTCAACTATACATTAACATGAGACATTTTGGATATTGAACAATACAAACCACAAAGTCATGTTTTTGGTGATCCTTTTGCCTTCCTTGATTTTAATCACACTGTGAACAAAAAAGGCCACGATCTCCATCTTCATTATTAGTATCTCTGTGTGCTTCAACACTTTATAATCTTCTTTTATTTCTAAGTTTTTACATACACTTCGAGGATCTGTTAATATAAATTTAGAGATTGTTCTACAACGTCTAATTTTCATCTCTTTTCTGATAAGTATTGCTGACATTGTGATATCTATTCCTATTTGTGGTACAAGTTTATATCAGTAAAGACACCACATCGGGCTCTATACAAAGCTATTGACACATACAGTCGGTGAATTTTATATCAGTACCCGTGTTCCATGACTCTATAAACTTTATTCTCACAGATATAGAACAGGATCTACAATTTTTACGTGTTTGTCAAAATATTGTATATCGTTAAGACTACTGACCTATCATATCTGATGATGCGAAAAATTCAGAAATCTTACTCATTTTACGGACCATGGCCATTGTCAGGAATTATTGAACATAGTAGTAAGCAAGTCTGATTCCGTAGTCAATGAAATGATGTCTATTTATATCAAGTCTTTCAAACATCGTCAAGTTTACAACAAAGTCATGTTCTCAGTACAGAGGTATACCTGTTTCCAAAAGATTTTTCGAATTTTACATTTTCACATTAGGAGACTGACATGTCACAAATTGAGAACATCTACAGCATTGGAGTGTTAATGCTATGATGTTGTACAGCATATAGGTGCGTTAATGCTAGGATGTTGTACAGCATAGGTATGTTAATGCTAGGATGATGTACAGCATAGGTGTGTTAATGCTAGGATGTTGTACAGCATTGGTGTGTTAATGCTAGGATGTTGTACAGCATTGGTGTGTTAATGCTAGGATGATGTACAGCATTGGTGTGTTAATGCTAGGATGTTGTACAGCATAGGTGCGTTAATGCTAGGATGATGTACAGCATTGTGTGTTAATGCTAGGATGTTGTACAGCATAGGTGTGTTAATGTTAGGATGATGTACAGCATTGGTGTTTTAATGCTAGGATGTTGTACAGCATTGGTGTGTTAATGCTAGGATGATGTACAGCATAGGTGTGTTAATGCTAGTGCGACAACTCTTTCTCTTTCTGGCCTTTGTGTCGTGAGTCGGGTTCGTACAGGGCTTTACACAGTGAGTATATCTTAACAGGAAAGTGGTAGCTGGCCTGAGTAATACTACACTGCTTAGAGGCCCCGTAAGGGTTTCTGACTTAATGGTACCTGCCGGCGAAGTTCTGCTGGGGTTAACGGCCCAACCCAGGCCAATAAAACACTGGGAGTCGTGTATTACAGCTCTCTGCCATTCGGCTTATATTTCTTTAATGTTAAATACAGCATTCAACAGGAACTACACAGCAACAGCTTACTGGAACTAAAGCAACAGCTTTACTGCTAAACTCTCTGCTCTCTAAACTCTCTGCTTACTTTACTCAGGATCGTACGTAGCTCCACTCAGCAGGGAATGAATGTCTGGAATGCCAAGTATGCCCACTGGAACTATTGACAGCTACGGAGTACTGGAACGAACTGTCTGTTAAGACAGTCTGGCAAGGCTACAGCAGCAACACCAGAGTTTACGGTGATACTCTGGGAACAGGAACGAGCAGCACACAGCCATTAACCAAGTCCTTAACTGGACTTACCCCTCTGCTCTGCTTAACAGGAACCGGGTCTCAGTGGGGTTGGCTGTCGGCACACTGGCCGCTGGATCAATGCTGAAGCCCCTCGAGGCTAAGTCAGCAGCTGCTCAGGATATCTGCAAGCCTTGCCGCCGAGACGTCTGAGATGTCTCGTACTCATACAGCAACTCCGTTCTATCAGCAACTCCGTCTATCTGCTTACAAAACTCTAAGTCCAGAGCTTAGAGATCTCTGCTACTACTGCTGGGCATAACAGCATCCTTCCCCTGTGCGTGGAGTAGCGCCCGATGCTAACTCAACAAAATCACACAAAACACTGGCTTAAGTATGACTTCTCTGCCAATCAGAAGCTACTTTTGCACACGATCATAGCCTTAAGCCAATGACATACAATATTCTGCTCATTATGATTGCCTAATCTGTATATTAATATCCCTACTTAATATCATCTTAATACTAATACTGCCACGTTGGCAAAAACAACTGTCAGAAGAAGTGATAAATGACCACACACTCTAAGACAAAGAGACGCATTGGAATGCAGTCCAGTCATGTCATCGGATATGTCTACTGACCTCTTAAGTGTATGTACCAAGGACAGTGCTCTACTCGATACTATAATTAAACGTAAACACAACAATTAAAAGACACTTAACTAATTAAGAAACCATTACAAAGACGTTTACACATCCAGAAACGTCACAGTAGGATGTTGTACAGCATATGTGTGTGTAGTGCTAGGATGATGTACAGCATTGGTGTGTTAATGCTAGGATGTTGTACAGCATAGGTGTGTTAATGCTAGGATGATGTACAGCATTGGTGTGTTAATGCTAGGATGTTGTACAGCATTGGTGTGTTAATGCTAGGATGTTGTACAGCATTGGTGTGTTAATGCTAGGATGTTGTACAGCATTGGTGTGTTAATGCTAGGATGTTGTACAGCATAGGTGTGTTAATGCTAGGATGTTGTACAGCATAGGTGTGTTAATGCTAGGATGATGTACAGCATTGGTGTGTTAATGCTAGGATGTTGTACAGCATATGTGTGTGTAGTGCTAGGATGTTGTACAGCATTGGTATGTTAATGCTAGGATGTTGTACAGCATAGGTGTGTTAATGCTAGGATGTTGTACAGCATAGGTGTGTTAATGCTAGGATGTTGTACAGCATAGGTGTGTGTAGTGCTAGGATGTTGTACAGCATAGGTGTGTTAATGCTAGGATGTTGTACAGCATAGGTGTGTTAATGCTAGGATGTTGTACAGCATTGGTGTGTTAATGCTAGGATGTTGTACAGCATTGGTGTGTTAATGCTAGGATGTTGTACAGCATTGGTGTGTTAATGCTAGATGTTGTACAGCATAGATGTGTTAATGCTAGGATGTTGTACAGCATAGGTGTGTGTAATGCTAGGATGTTGTACAGCATTGGTGTGTTAATGCTAGGATGTTGTACAGCATAGGTGTGTTAATGCTAGGATGATGTACAGCATAGGTGTGTTAATGCTAGGATGATGTACAGCATAGGTGTGTGTAGTGCTAGGATGTTGTACAGCATTGGTGTGTTAATGCTAGGATGTTGTACAGCATTGGTGTGTTAATGCTAGGATGTTGCAAGTGCAGCCAACGAACAATGCACTTTTAAAAAGGTCCTTACTATGATAAGATATATTGTGCATGACAAATAATGTGAACTGACTAATTTTAAGTCAAGAGGGTAATTAATTAGCTGTTCATAATTTGCCCTCCCACAGAAAATTTTTCGACTTACCCTCCCACATTCAAACTTCATTTTTACCGACTCCCCACTTATTTTTGCCTGTTTCCCCCCCACTTTGAATTTTTGAAGCTCCCTCGCCCTATAGCGAAAAAAAACTTGCCAATTTCCCCTGCCCTGGAAACAATACCCCTCAAAAAGTTTTTCGCCAAGCCCTGTCCCCAGGAAAATCAACCGATATCCGCCCTGCCCTACAAAAAAAACTAAAATTTGCTCCTCTACCACCTAAAACATGTCCTCTGCCCTAGCAAAATTAAAATTTCCCCTGCCCTCAAAAATTGCTCCTGAATAGCTTTTTCGATGAATAGCTCCTTTGGCTGCACCTGATGTTGTACAGCATAGGTGTGTTAATGCTAGGATGATGTACAGCATAGGTGTGTGTAGTGCTAGGATGTTGTACAGCATTGGTGTGTTAATGCTAGGATGTTGTACAGCATAGGTGTGTTAATGCTAGGATGTTGTACAGCATAGGTGTGTTAATGCTAGGATGTTGTATAGCATATGTGTGTTAATGGTAGGGTGTTGTACAGCATAGGTGTGTTAATGCTAGAATGTTGCAACTGAATTTGAACATTGCTTTGAGTGTGATCACATGTATGCATCTTGAAAGGCGCCCTCTAAACATCACATATTTTCATCGTGAGGAAGATGTGGCCCATATCCAGTGCTGTTGCTAGAAATGTCAGTTGCAATTGGTGGTTTCATTCGTTGAGAGCCGGTTTTCATTAAAAGAACTGTGAGGGCAGTGTTTTAGAAAACCACAACTGCAAGTCGTTCATACCACTTAGAACACACCGGTTCTCGTCCGATCACCGAAGTTAAGCTACGTTTGACGTTAGTACTTGGATGGGTGACCGCCTGGGAATACCACGTGTTGTTGGCTTTATTCATTAGTTTTCAAGCCTTGTAAGACTTGAAGGAGAAGAATGGATCCTGAATGCATTTATATGATGATATTTGTAATTAAACAGCTAATTAATTGTTTTTCAGACAAGACAATTGTAATTTTAATGCATTCACAGTTATGTAGATTTGTTTTGTTTGCGACTATGTTGCAATAAATTTATTATTTTCAAAAAAAAATCGTTCATCAAAAAAGTCGTTCACCCACATTGCCTGTTGTTGAAGTTTTTGACTCAAATCAACCATAGATGACATAAGAATCTTCACACGCTCTACATTTTACACGACCACACAACTGTCCAGCTTTAAAGCGAATGTTTTGATTCGATCATCGTTTTTTGGTCAAACGTCGTTGTTTAAATGGAAGGACATTTGGCAGAAATGAAATGATTTCTCTGCTTCTTTGTAGCAAGCAACTCTATGAAAATATTCACACTCTTGGTACTCTCTTACCATTACATTCACTTAAATTGTATCGAATTGTGTGACGTCACAGTTATCATTTAAACTGAAGGATATTTAATAGAAATGACGATTGACCCTTGACCTTAATATCTCCGATTATCTCACTGTGAACATTTTTTTATAATTTTGTCCAATTGCTTTTAGGTTGTGAAATGTTTAGTTTTTAAGTATTTGTGTTCCTCTATACCTGTCGTCAAAACAAAGACCTTTTGGTAACCACACATGTTTCTAGATGACGCAATGTCGCATGTAAGCATTGATTGACTTTGTACATAATTGGTCGAACACAAAATTACATTCTGACTGTTAATAATTGACGAGTCAATGGGTGATTATGTTGAAGGGGGCGTGCTTTTTCAAGTTCATGGTGGGTTCTTAATTGGATCAAAAACTACTTGAACTCTAGAATTGCAACTATCAGGATAAAAAGTACAGACACCAACACATTGAAACATTTGATCGCTATATCAGAGCTTTTATTAGAAAATATTTTCAGTACAGAAGCTATGCAATTGTATAGTCATTGACCTTTGAACTCTGTGGCTGCAAGCCTTTAGCAATTAGAGTCTACAGATTCGACAGAACGAATTAGGAATGATACTTTATGTCGATAGCAATGACTGTTTGTGTGTGTGTGTGGGGGGGGGGTTGTGGCTGGCTGACTGTGTTAGAAATGTTTCTGATTGTGTTTAGGATTACGATTCTGTGTGTGTGTTTAGGAATGACATTGCATGGTGTGTTTGGTGAAATAATACTGGTTATTAAAAGAGAGGTGACGTACCTAAACCTGAAATTAATGCAAGGCCATTATGGCAAAAGAAAAAAACTAAAAACCCGATAACCACGAGAAATTTAAAATCAGTCAAGTCTGGAATTAAAATAAGTCCATGATTAATCATGAATTGCATACTTGCTTTGAAGTAAAAGTCCTTATTCTTAAATTGTAGATTCGATTTTTTGTATAAAGAGTACTTATGATTGAAGAATACAGCAATTTGCAGAATAATTTGACAGTATAAGCGACACTTTTTCACAGTTTATGGTATTATCGCCTCGTCATCATCATCACAAAGATAAGGTTTCTCAGCTTATGTACTCTTCTCTCTGTTTTGTTCGATGCGTTATTTGTATTCTTGTCAAAACTATGACCAGAGAATGAATAACCTTGACAAAGATATGGAGTCAACTTCAAAGAAAAATGATGTCGTAAGTTCTTGATAATAGATTCTGATGAACCACCTAGTCTACTCATTAAAGTTGCATTTGATATTCAAAGAATGAAATTCTAATTTACAACGATTCTATTCCGTGATCTTAACTAGAAGTAAAGGTTATATGATGGGTAATTGTCGATGGACTGCAAGCTACAGTGATAGTTTATTTGTCAAATTATTTTCATAGCTTGATTTTAATTTGAACTCTTCTGCAAATCACGGGAAATTACAAGTGACCATACCAAAAGCCTTAAATATATACATGCATTTAAATCTTTTATTATGAAATGCAAAGAAAACAAGCTCAAACCCTATTGAATTCTGGGAAATATTTCCATACCCTATTCTCCGATATTTACACAGGATTTTCGTCAGATAGAAATCGATATACTCTGTAATGTAACTATGGATACTCAGAATATTTCTAGTTGTCACCTAAATTTCAATAAAAATATTAACATTAATCGAGATTAGCATGAGAAACTTTGGTGACGTCATATGTATGTTATTTCTGGTTCACATTATAGGGAATATAAAGGGTAACCTCTACGTCATAATTTATTCATTTGTTTTGCCTTGAAACACACTACTGTTTTATAATGGCTTTCTTGCATACATTTAGGTTTATGTTGGTGTTTCGGTTACATACTGTTCCGATAAAATGATTGAAAACATGAATATGACGTCATCTGTCTTTATGTGACAAGGACTGTGTTTCAGCAACGCATGGGCACAAAGATTCTATCTTACAAAAATATAAATAAAATATCTTGTGACCTACAAAATGGTGACGTCATTTAAGTAGAATTTTGAAAGTAAACTATCTGGTATGTAATAAATAGATATTGAATCTACAACAACAGCTCTTCATATCTAGTTCTTCTAGGTCTCTGTCTTCCCATCGCTTTATTCAGTGAGAGCATAGTTTCATATTTCTTTGATAATTAAATATGTATTGCTGTTCAGGTACAGATTAAATTCAAATGATTCAATCAGAGTTTAAATTGTACTTGTTACATTCACAACTTTCACAAACAGTCAAGAGATCATAACTCAATACAAACAGAAAACTGTAGAAATTTCTCCTTCAAGTACTACCGCCCCCTAGAGGCGAGTTAAGATAATACAAAGTTGGAATGTCTATGGAGTTTGTAGATTTTGGCGGTTTATCTCAAACAACAATTCCATTTGGATGAATGAGACTCTGGTCGAGATATCCTGCAGTCAAGGTATAGACAAGCTTTGGATACCAATGAACCCCTTCACTTTGAAATTGCGCCATGAAATACCAAAGAGTTGTTGAAATCCGGTGTAAAAGACGCAAAGGCGCGAAAGCAAAGTGTGCTAAATCGTGGTCCACCATTGCATAGCATGACGTCAGCGTACCGTCAACAACGATTCTACCGTCCACAGTCAATGGCGCATAAACTCCGAATTCTTCAATTTTCGTTTTATTTGTAACTTTGACAGGTTTCAGAGTGCCCGTTTCTACACCCTCGGCCACATATATGTAATGTCCAATTTTTACATCTTCTGCGTACACTGGTTTAGTACCGGGGTCAAAGGTCACATTAAATTTCGACGCATACACCAGATGACCCGCGGACAGTACCAACTTGTACCCATAGTCCTCGTTTTCAATTACGTGATAAATTTGCTTCACTGTCGGGTTCTTGTCCAAGATCATGATGACTTCACTGAAGACAACATCCCCGTCTTTGTTTACGCTCATAACTTTATCCTTCAGTTCGATTTGGTCCATCGTTTTTGTACGGCCATTTTCCAAGGTAACCGTTGCACTGGTTGGGAAACACCCCCCTGACTTGAGGCCTTCAGCGTGTTCTGTAATGAAAAACACGAAACGTAGAAGTCAATAATCTATAGCTATGCATTTAGATATTCAATTGGAGTGAATATTTGTTGATTGGGCCGTTTGACTTTTGACCGGTGGAGGTGAGTTTATCAGGGGTCATCAGACTATCACTTTATTACATGGTAACAAATACCTCAATTGCTCCGTAGTTCCTAAAAGCTTATCGAATCCACTGTTTAACGTAGTTCAAAACCTTTACAACGATAATGATTATTTTAGACATTTCTCAAGTCCAGGTTGAAGACAAAATGACACTTCATCTTCGTATCATGTCAACGCAGTCAGTTAAGACGCCGACTTTATCAAAATCAGTAAACAAGAACCATGGCGTGTAACCTATTTAATCAACCAACAAGGACACATATTTCTGACATGTCAATCAACTTGACCGTAACAAGATAACTGACGACCCAATTTAAAGGTTAAATACTCATAATTCTCGAGTGAAAATTCAAATAATATCAACTTCAACCGTCCTGTCTCGGTACATCATCGCAAGACAGTTGGCTGAAGAGCAAATCTAGGTTAAGCACGGGGTCAGGTCAGAGTGGCGTTGGCGCTGTTTTCCTTTAACTTGTCAACAAGTCATCTATCTACTAACCATTAGACACTTCCGTCAATGCTGACGCCTCCTGTCGTCATTAAATACCTCCATACCTTTTCGACTTTTAACAGCGTTTTACAGTTTCTAGAGTATGTTTTGAAAGGGTCGCCGGTATACAAATCGTGGTTAAGTTGAGAAAGTATTTAAAATTAATACTTGAGTTTCAGCCCGTCAGTCTCTTTATGCCTTTCAATATTTGCGGTCTGCTTTCTCGTTGCACGGTGAAAAGACAATACTTTGATCAACCTGGTTGCACGGTTTTATCGACGGAACACTAACCAAATCAAAGAAGTCAAACCGAGGCTAATCACCACTGAGAACATTGGTGACAAATCAGCGTCAGACGTGAACGTTCAAGCTTCCGTGTTTTGAATTTTTGAAGCCAGTTTTGTTGGAATAAAGTCTGGAAGATCAAACCAACAGCAACGGATTGATAAAGACTAATATACGCTGCATCCACATGTTCCGAGAAGACAGAGGTGTTCATCAGAGTCTAATTTTATTAGAATTGTTTGCTGAACAGCCATTCAAATTTACAAAGAATTATCGAATTCGGGGCGAAAATTGAAGTCTTGGTATGTTTTCCCATTCCCTCCGACCCTACACACCTATTTCATAGCCAACCAACTCACCCCATTCCATAACCAGCTATTTTACCCACCAACTCACCCCATTCCATAACCAGCTATTTTACCCACCAAGATCACTGTGAGAGCAAATGATGTAGGACAAAGTGTCAATCAACATCAAAAGTTAGCGTTGTCATATCTGCAAAGTCTGTGCTGTGATGTAACGTTGAAAGGCCTATAATCCCGCTATCAGTAAAGTAAGTCAGTCTAGCTATCACAGACAACCATCTGTTAAACAATGCAACCTTTTAAATCCTGTGTCACCACTCTGTACTCTGAGGTTAAGGCGGCAAAATCGCACAGAGAGAAAACACCTGTGTTTATATATTAATTTTTTACCGCCGAAGCGTTTGTTTCAAGTCTATAAAGTTGTCACTTCTTGATGATAAATCGTCCTATTTACAAGTGTAAAGTTGTCAAATGATCAACCACCTTTTATCTTTGCAACTTCAAGCCCAATTTCAAGTTTTAAGAAGAGTTTTTGCGTGACGCCAAAGGTCAAAGTTCATGACTCATGTCATTTATCTTACCATAAATTGTTTTATTAAGAGTCGTAGACGCATTTCGTCCACCGAAATTTGAAGAGTGGCATCTACTAGACTTGTACAGTGGGCGTGGTATCGGCTATCAAAGCTTCCGTCTCCTTGTTTTCAATTCAGTCGTTCCGACATTACAACTTGCAGTTCACAAAAAGCCGTCACGTAAAGTGTTCTTAATATCATACTTGCTGTGTTCAGTCCATTGTATATTCAGTAAATGTAATGATTTTCAAAGATACACGAAATCTTCGTATCCTGTTAGGATTGTGAGTAACAGCTGCCTACAAGGTAGCAGTTGTTGTGTCTGTTTGTAGCAGAGAGTTGAGTAATTTTCATCATGCATATCGGTAGTAGCGTGAACAGATGACCAGACTTTAAACAATCTCTCTACATTGAATATTGGGAAGCAAGAAACTAGGCAGTCTGTGTATGGTTTGACATCTACATTTGCAGCTTTGATTGGTTTCCCTGTAACGATTTCCCGCATTGACTGTTTTGTGTCTACTTCTTCGAGAAAATAGATGATTTAATCAAGAAACCATAGCCGTGCACACCAAAAAGGACTTTTACTTAAATAATTACAAAAATGATTCTACTATGCTAAGCTAGTAGCAATCATAACACCAAGTAAAACGTTTAATTATGGGCAATTATTTGTTCCTCCACACATAGTCATCTCTTAACCATTGTAAAGTGTTTTTGATACGGTGTAGGCTACACACGTGAATTATTTTGCAGCCCCGGTGACATTGCAGTTGTTTCGTAAAATTACTTTGAGGTACCTTGGGCGAGAGAGGTGACTTGGAGGGAGGGAGGGGAGTGGGGTACCTTAGGCGAGCCCTAGAGGTGACTTGGAGGGAGGGGAGTGGGGTACCTTAGGCGAGCCCTAGAGGTGACTCGGAGGGAGGGGAGTGGGGTACCTTAGGCGAGCCCTAGAGGTGACTTGGAGGGAGGGGAGTGGGGTACCTTAGGCGAGGCCTAGAGGTGACTTGGAGGGAGGGGAGTGGGGTACCTTAGGCGAGCCCTAGAGGTGACTCGGAGGGAGGGGAGTGGGGTACCTTAGGCGAGCCCTAGAGGTGACTTGGAGGGAGGGGAGTGTGGTACCTTAGGCGAGCCCTAGAGTTGACTTGGAGGGAGGGGAGTGTGGTACCTTAGGCGAGCCCTAGAGTTGACTCGGAGGGAGGGGAGTGGGGTACCTTAGGCGAGCCCTAGAGTTGACTCGGAGGGAGGGGAGTGGGGTACCTTAGGCGAGCCCTAGAGGTGACTTGGAGGGAGGGGAGTGGGGTACCTTAGGCGAGCCCTAGAGTTGACTCGGAGGGAGGGGAGTGGGGTACCTTAGGCGAGCCCTAGAGTTGACTCGGAGGGAGGGGAGTGGGGTACCTTAGGCGAGCCCTAGAGGTGACTCGGAGGGAGGGAGTGGGGTACCTTAGGCGAGCCATAGAGGTGACTCGGAGGGAGGGGAGTGGGGTACCTTAGGCGAGCCCTAGAGGTGACTTGGAGGGAGGGGAGTGTGGTACCTTAGCGAGCCCTAGAGTTGACTTGGAGGGAGGGGAGTGTGGTACCTTAGGCGAGCCCTAGAGTTGACTCGGAGGGAGGGGAGTGGGGTACCTTAGGCGAGCCCTAGAGTTGACTCGGAGGGAGGGGAGTGGGGTACCTTAGGCGAGCCCTAGAGGTGACTTGGAGGGAGGGGAGTGGGGTACCTTAGGCGAGCCCTAGAGGTGACTCGGAGGGAGGGGAGTGGGGTACCTTAGGCGAGCCCTAGAGGTGACTTGGAGGGAGGGGAGTGGGGTACCTTAGGCGAGCCCTAGAGGTGACTCGGAGGGAGGGGAGTCTTTCGCAAAATGTCAGTGATCTAACCTTATCATTTAATGAAAGCAATACTGTTCCAACACATTTAGTAGCCACCTCCCCTTTCGGGGAAGTCAGCGCTAATGATCTGACGTTAATTGAACAGTTTCTGTATCATGAATTCAGGGCCAAGCAGGGTACAGGTCGACAAAAAATCCAATTGAACAATGAATTTGGCGAATCTGTTAAATGTACTAACAGGAGAACAGTGTGTGTGTGTGATTTTATTATTATCATTTTATTGTTCTGTTGCTAATATTGTATTTGTATCATATTTGCATCATTTGTATAATTTTTGCCAGTGAAATAAATTATTGAATCATCAAATTATAACAGTTGACTAAAAGATTAGAACAGAGGGTTCAATTTGTTTCAAATTCTAATGACACAATTCCTGATCATAATTACGATCGTAATTAAGATTAGCATTAAAGATTAAATGAACAAAACAGATCAAGACAATTAGTTTCCTTTGAGAATGTAAACTATTTAAATTGGCTGGAATCATGGCATCACGTAATGACATTACCACTATTGTCCCTACGCCATGTAAAGTCTTTGAATTTCACCTTAAAGTACACACCTGGTAGGTCAGTCATCAAGAGTTAAGGAACTGTCACGTGACAGATTTAAAAAATAGGTTACCCTGTAACTGTTACATTGATGTCGTACATATTTATCTGTCACCATGGCAACCTTCAAAGTACGTAAATTCGTATTCAAGAGATATTCTTCTTGCAGACCAAGACATCATTTCCATAAATATATAAATAATTATTTTTCTTAAATTGATTCCATTGGTAGTGCTAAAATTGACTTCTGAAAGATTTTACCGCAAAATGTAGCAAAAAACAGAATGAGCAAATGAACAATTAAGAAAATTAACAAATAAGTGCATATTAAGATGAATGAGTAACTACTCAAGTAAATTAATTAATTGATCGATTAATTTTGTAAGCTGCATTAATTAAGATATAACAGTACAACGATACGAACCAAAGCGAGGGCATTTCGTTAAAGGTTTCTGTCTTGACACATGCGCACTATATCATCCGAGTGGTTGATACGGTACATATGTTGTGAGGGTAATTTAGATCTAAGATTCCTAAGGGATTTATCCCTGCAACAAATTGCTGCTGAAAAGGGTAATGTTTATACAATCAGATAATCTGACACTTGTTATTCAGAAAACATACCTTACATTTACGTGTTCTGTATTGTGTAGTAGAGAAAATGAACAGTAATGTTCGTTTTGTCAAATTACTTCCTCCAATGAGACCCGGCGTTGAATGGCCTTAGTTGGGTATATACTCAACATCTGAAACCTTTCACAACATTTAATCTGTCAGCTCAACAAAATTGTCTATCATATGGACTGTATGCAACACTTCGAACAAACCAACGAATTGTGGGAGTTACAAGCCACACCAGGTCACGTGACATGCATTCTTTTTAAGGAGATTAGCATCAAGGGTTAATTTCAGCTAGCCATTTTGTTCACTTTCCTACTTAATACAGAGAAGTGAAAAGGACTCAGTTTTGTTTTAAAATGCCACCATTCTATCATGAATAGCTGGGTTTGTTGCACCCAGTCTCCATATCTTGTAGCACCTCTCTATGTCAAACGCTATTTCCGGCTTAAACACGCTGAGTTGAACGATGCCTCTTATTTCCTTTGGATGGATTAAAACCGATGAGTTTTAGATCATTGTAAACGGATTAAAAGGTCAGCGAGGTTCATGTTATTATTCTCTGAACTGAGTGCATTTGACGTGCAATCCATTGTCACGCATAATTTTCTAGTAATTGACATTTTGTTTATTTGTTTGTTTGTTTGTTTGTTTGTTTGTTTATGTTTGTGAGTTTGTCTCGGAGTGTCAACTAATCAACAGGTGTTGCCCAGGATTTGACAACCACCTTTGGGCATGGAATCGAATTGACCAATCACCGTCGGGCACTCAATCGAATTAACCAATCACCGTCGGGTATGGAATCGAATTGATCAATCACTGTCGAGCATGGAATCGAATAAATCGTTTTATTTGCATGTATATCTCGGTATTGGTTGGTGTTTTCTGCGCGATGTCGGTCATCATCGTGATTGGTCGATCATAACGGTTACCACTTGCAGATTACACGTATCATTAACTGAAATAATCTAATCGCCTTGTGGGGTGTCTTCGTCTCGCTAAATCAAACACCTAATTTTTTCAGTGTGGGCGTTTCTAACAAAATTTCCGAATGAAAAAAGTTATATAAAGAAGCAAATTAGAAACAATATTTTCTTGTATTGGCAGTAAATACTGTATACCGTGACTTATAGCAACAACTTGTTTTTAACAACACCATATCTTATCACGTGATTTAAAGCTGATGTTTTATCGTCTGTATCAAATGCAGGGTTTTTAGATGGAAGGACGCCGTAGTTGAGATTGTTTGGCGCCGTATTGAAGTAGACAAGCCATTGTGCAGGCTACAGTAATGTGTCAGTGTGATGCTGTGTTTGTAAGCTTTTTTAACTCGGTAGTGATTGAGATAGGTTTGAATTCATAGACGTTGTAACCACACACTGTCAGCTGAATTCCTAACATCCATCATTCTGACATCGCTCAGTAATCCAGCATTACTGAAATCACCTTACAAATGAAACTATCCAATCCCACAATATGAATATCTCGCAGGATTGCCGGCAAAAGCCACGCGTTTATGCGCTCAATATTTTATCAGGTCATATTTCCGTCCCCAGTTGATCCTTGCTAAGTCTTGACATGATGCATGGCGTATTTTCACAGCCACTGACTTCATTAGCTATTCAACGCCATGGCTACATTGCCTAAACAGCGGATGAATATTATCAAATCAGACCAACAGTCTCATTAATAAAGAAGAAAATCGGAAGCCAGTCTCTTCGCCGCTCTTGCCAATTATTTATGGTTTTAAACTAACGGTGTAAGTCAGTTTTAAATTAACTGTGTAAGTTAGTGAAACACGGATGTACAAGCATAAAGTATGAAATCTATCATTTTCTTATCAGAGATTTAGTTAAATGCAATATATGATATGAAGTTTAGAACACCTTAAAATGCATTCATATTCATAAATATGTTCGATTTTTTGTGGTCGATTGACTAAGTTATTAAAATGAACACAAATCAATGTTAAAATTCAAAATAAAGGTATTTCCAAGAAATCAAGTGAACACAATTGACAGTTTCAGATTGTACGAATGTAGATTCATACCGCTATCTATTCTCTGTAGACATCGTTACGTCACAATACTGAACCCTGGGATTGAGTTCTAAGCTGTATCATCCTGAACAATTCATATGAATTTCTTTTGAAATTTTTAATTTTAACGATTATGTATTATGCTGGCTATAACCCTGCGGAATAATTAAGCTTACAAACTCTGACAAATTTTCAAATATTCGTCAAAAATAATGACAATAATCTACTAAAATGAAATATAATTGATATTGCTATAATTTCAATACTTCAAGCGAAAGCACTTTAACCAATACTTTCGATATAAAGAGCAGGTTTTAGCTGGATAGTTGAAGAATTCGAAAATCTTTGATGAAAAATACAAATTCAATGGCAAGGGTTCATCCAATAACTACTGTACAGATGATAATACAGTGAGTAACAATTGGACCTTCCGCTTTGACAAATGAGAGCCGAGGTTGGATGACGTCATAGTATGATCACAAATTATACATTGAGCAGGAGATAAGAATCCAAATCACTCACAAAACATCTGACGATGCTTTATCATCGTATTGCTAGAGATACATTGTACATTCTGGACAGTGTTTTACAAATTAGAGCAGTTAGTAGACTTTTCCCTAGGTATCTCAAGACTGTATCTGTGACAAGAACATCACTTATCAACGACCATCCTGAGCATGCAACGAATCTTTCTATTCTCACTATGTAAATTTGCAGAGCTTGCAGTGAAGCAACAACGACCTAGAAGAAACACTGTCAAAAAAAATTGATGGCCTGAATTTTTGTCCTGGAATTCTTTTCCAAGACGATGAAGAATTGCATCTTACATGCTCACATGCTGTTCAAGGGAAAGTTGTAACCCTAATAGTTTGGTGCTTTGTAGTGCTTTGTTTGGAAATATGTAAATCTTTACACCGTCTTGATAAATAATAATAAACATAATAAAAATAAACATATAATAATAATAATAATAATAATAATAATAATAATAATAAATAATAATAATAATAATAATAATAATAATAATAATTATTATTATTATTATTATTATTATTATTAATAAAACAAGGAATAGATTACGATAATTATCAAAATACTTTACGTTACGTTCTAAAAATATGAATTATTTTTACTTTGCGTGATTGAAACAATTGTCTTATTTTTTATAAAAGAGTGTTTCTGGGCAAGTAATTGGAATTTTTTCTATTATTCTAGATACTGACGTAAACGGATCTATCAAATTTTACATGTTGCTGTTAATAAGGGCTATGTACCGTCATCCTGGGTATTGAATATTATGAGTGTGTGTGTGTGTGAGTTGCTGCATGTGTTTCTGAGTTCCAATTAATGTTGTATGTAGAAGGGTGTTGCTCCGTGGCTGTGGTATTTGATGAATGTCCACGTGAGTGAATGATTTGTGTGCAATCTGGATGACAATAGAGGCCAACTTTGCTACAGATTACTGATTTACCCCACGTGAAAAAGTTTTTGAACTGGTCTTATAGCAAATATCCTGCTTTCCTGCTGCATTTAATAAAGACTTACAAATGACATTCACTCCATGGTTTCAACCCGCTGAATCAAATAAACAAGTTTATTCTAGAGTCCAACAATTGTTTTCTTTTCTCTTTCAAATATATTTCTGAATTCCTTGATTCCTTGCCAATGTGTGTGTTGAAAAATGTCAAATTATTTCATTATCAAAATAGCATTGCGTCCCTCAAAATAACATTTCGCCCTTCAAAATTACCAGTCAACAGTACGTTAGAGAAAATGCCACTGTTAGTGAGAAGCTGGAAATGTTGTTCTCCTATTTAACCTGGTAGCCAGGTTGGAGGGTTACTTAATGAACAGCAGTAAACAAAATGAACGGTAGTGAACCAAACAACGTGTGCCTGAAAATAACAAAATTAAGCAAATACATTGAGACTTGGTAACTTGGCACGTTTGACGACCTTGTTTGTGGAATTGTGCTGACATCTGTCTAGTCGTAAATGTCAAAGTGTAAGTAAGTTGAATTGCTATGAACACGACCGTCACCTTAACACGTATTTTGTCAAGTTTACGATTAAAGAATATAAATCGACTCAGGTACAACATGCTATCTGCCAAGTTCAATGCCGACCGACATTAAGTGTTATCTACCATGTTCAATACTGACTGACATTAAATCGACCACAACTCGCTACTGGAATATTAAATTCCGTTACTGATGGCGTGTATTCCCATCACGTGTTTCTGTCATGGCAGTGTTCGTATATTTGGCTGGCATCTTATCGCCGTGTGTCAGGTCACGTGTCGATGATAAATATGTGATTCTCTTCCACTTTTCTTGCAACCCGGTTATCATTACTTCAAAAGGGGATTGTCAATAGGTTACATTGAATCGTCATTACACCAAAATGACTCTACATATCACTCTAACATCGTCATTGCATGACACTGAAATAACATTGCATTACATTAGATTGGTTGGACTGCCATTGTGCAATACTGCCACCAATGTCATTACACACAATACCAAGGTGCAATACTACAGAACTACAAGCATTTACTACACTATCATTGCACCATGCCGCAGCGTAGTCATTATTTTGTGATGTAACAGAGTCACGAGGAAACCCTTATCTATCAATACATCACACTGTACTGTCACATAACACTCTACACCATCATTAAAACACACTGGACAGTAGATACAAGACAAAAGTTGCATTAGACAACATAAGTGTGTCATTATACCACATTCTACTATCACCGCACTACACTGGCATCGTTAGAGCGCACTTCACCATTATAATCCATATTGCACGTTCATTACATCGCACTGCACTAATGGTACCACACTACACTACAGTGTCATTACACTACACTATTGGCACACCACACCACACTACAATGTACTATTGGTACACCACACCACACTACAGTGTCATTACACTACACTATTGGTTCAGCACACCACACTACAGTGTCATCGCACTACACTATCGGTACACCACACAACACTACAGTGTCATTACACTACACTATTGGTTCAGCACACCACACTACAGTGTCATCGCACTACACTATCGGTACACCACACAACACTACAGTGTCATTACACTACACTATCGGTACACCACACCACACTACAATGTACTATTGGTACACCACACCACACTACAGTGTCACTGCACTACACTATCGGTACACCACACCACACTACAATGCCATTGCACTACACTATACTGCCGGTACTGTACTGTCGGTACAAAACACTGCATCTTCAGTTAATAACATTTCTTTGTCATTGAACCACATTGTGCTGTCTTTATACCAGTTCCTTTAATAGTCAGTTATTATTATTATTGCAGATCACCAGGGCACTGTTAATATGTCATATTTTGTCTGCTCATTTCTTGAATAATGAAAATGCATTGAGGTCTATTAAATGTGAAACATTATCAAGAAGGTCGATTTGACTGGAGCTGCCGTCGGCGATCAGTGTTTGTTCCCTGCCGTTGTTCTATAGTTTGCAGGTAGTCACTTTGTAATAGAGAGCTAGAACACGACACCTATGCAAACTTCATACTCTGTAATAGAGCTAACATTAATACTGTGTTGACACTGCATAAATGGATCTTATCCAGACAGCGTTTATGATAGACGGCTCCTTCACCAATCAAAAAATGCCAAAGAGCCTGTACATGCGTCTGCATGATTTTGTCAATGCATGTGTTATCACGGTTTGATCAGCCAGAGTTAGACTTGATCTGAAGTCCAGATAAAATACAGCCTCTGAAAAGACTCATTGCGGTTTGAATTCTCTGATGCAGGCGATAAGTGGTCCGTTCTTTCTGCTTCACAGACGACGAGTCAGCTATTTGGCCAGCAAGGGTATCGTATGCCAAGTGTGTCCAGTAGAAAAATATTTAAAATACAAGCATGGAACAATAAGACAGAGTAAGGCTACACCCATTTACAAGGTTTAGGTGTCTGGACATTCAAAGGCCAAGCCACCATACAGTGAAATTCATGTCGTCAGTTAAGGACAGGTAAACAAACTGATGGAAGAGCAGAACGATTGGCTTTCCATAGGGGCAGGGTTGTAGCCTGATGAAAAACTTTGGTCGATGTCAAAAGGGATCAAACAGGAAAAGATCAAAGCAAAGGGATATTAAGCTGATTGGACAATCAGGAAGTTATGGATTGTGTTTCAATGAAATCTTATTACTTTAGCTGAGCTTTAATATAAAGTGTTGTAATTGGATAGATTTCTGCTTGAATCACTTGTAGTACTAATTTCATTGATTTTTGCCTAATTACCATCTTCGTCCATTTTATTGAGCGTACTTAACTTAAGCGGTTTGTCTCCGAGGCATGACACTTTCCAAACTGTCAATTTGTTGACATTGGAACAGACGTTGACGCCGAAGGTGACTTGTGTAGACAGAGACAGAGAGTGCGTGTGTGACTGGAACACGGACAGCAGACTGAGTGTGTGCAAAATGAAATGAAATACCAACAAAGATCCAATGCAAAGTCATCGTCTGGTGAAATTTGAACACTAATTATTTGCATCTTGATAACCAATGAGAAGGCAGAACACGATCGAAGAATGACTGCACATTGAAAGTATGGTAGTCGTTTGCAGTCATTGGCAGTCAGTGCATATCAGCTATAGGCAGTATATCTGGTCAAATGAGGACAAAGTCGGTCAAATGAGGACAAATCTGGTCAAATCAGGACAAACTTAAAATTACAGAATCTTCTCAACGGAATATTAATGGACATTAATTGAGAGATAAACTTCCGATAAACTTGAGATATCTGTATGCTATTAACGATACAAGAATCAGTGTGTGTATTCTAATTGCAGATACGCTCAGTTCAAGTTGCATTCACCATTGTAGTGGCTATGTAGAGATTTTGGCTCGTTCAGCAGTTATTTTGCACAAAATGATATTGATAATGCAGCATGGGCAGTGATATAACCAACTACATTGCAAGCTGCGTATTTCAAAAGTCATAATATTGCATTGATGACAGGGATTTGAAGCCTCATTATTGTACTATATTAGTCTTGTACCAATAGTAGCATGTGGTAAGTTCACCAACACAGTTGTGTAATCTAGGGGAAAAGCTGCTTACTTAAGTTGATATTTGACATTAGAACTATCAGCATTTTACTGAAGAAGAACTCGGCGTAATATCGTGAATGGCTTACATGACGTTGCATCATGGGATATGTTTTTCTATTTAGTTTCAAGTTAGGATAATTATCACAACAGATTTATAGGTTTCCGGTGACTTCCGATGGCGGCTTATCAAATGTCAACCACTCCATTCAGTTACACCAAGGGTCTAACTAAACACGCCGTGCTCACTGCTTGACTTAGTTTGGTCACAGCTCTTTGAATACAATTAAGTTATCACCTCTCGGCCTCACTCACAAAAGACTAACTGTACCGTACTCACTTATCACCATGGATACAGACTTCATCGACAATTTGGAGAAAAAAATCGCTCTTTTCAAAATGTTGTTTATCAGACTGTTTCAGTTTGCCATTCGACAAACAGCCCGCTTGTCATTCTATCAACATGTGTTATCTAAGCGTTTAGTATGTCACCTCACTTCAACCCTGATAATGCCTGACCATATTCGATAAAAAAAGCATTCATATTTGCTGTTGTAAATAATGCAACCACGTGTTGCTAGATTTCACTTCCAAATTTTAGGAAGATGACTATATTAATCTAAGTTTTGTCTTGTCGACAGAACTATCAGTTGTACCTTAATGGCAAGACTGCTTCGCTACGTCATTTACTAGACTGCTTTGGTACTCATTACGTCATTTACTAGACTGCTTTGGTACTCGCTACGTCATTTACTAGACTGCTTTGGTACTCGCTACGTCATTTACTAGACTGCTTTGGTACTCACTACGTCATTTACTAGACTGCTTTGGTACTCACTACGTCATTTACTAGACTGCTTTGGTACTCGCTACGTCATTTACTAGACTGCTTTGGTACTCATTACGTCATTTACTAGACTGCTTTGGTACTCGCTACGTCATTTACTAGACTGCTTTGGTACTCATTACGTCATTTACTAGACTGCTTTGGTACTCGCTACGTCATTTACTAGACTGCTTTGGTACTCGCTACGTCATTTACTAGACTGCTTTGGTACTCGCTACGTCATTTACTAGACTGTTTGGTACTCATTACGTCATTTACTAGACTGCTTTGGTACTCACTACGTCCTTTACAAGACTACTTTGGTACTCATTACGTCATTTACTAGACTGCTTTGGTACTCGCTACGTCATTTACAAGACTGCTTTGGTACTCGCTACGTCATTTACTAGACTGCTTTGGTACTCATTACGTCATTTACTAGACTGCTTTGGTACTCATTACGTCATTTACTAGACTGCTTTGGTACTCGCTACGTCATTTACTAGACTGCTTTGGTACTCGCTACGTCATTTACTAGACTGCTTTGGTACTCGCTACGTCATTTACTAGACTGCTTTGGTACTCGCTACGTCATTTACTAGACTGCTTTGGTACTCGCTACGTCATTTACTAGACTGCTTTGGTACTCATTACGTCATTTACTAGACTGCTTTGGTACTCGCTACGTCATTTACTAGACTGCTTTGGTACTCGCTACGTCATTTACTAGACTGCTTTGGTACTCGCTACGTCATTTACTAGACTGCTTTGGTACTCATTACGTCATTTACTAGACTGCTTTGGTACTCATTACGTCATTTACTAGACTGCTTTGGTACTCGCTACGTCATTTACTAGACTGCTTTGGTACTCGCTACGTCATTTACTAGACTGCTTTGGTACTCGCTACGTCATTTACTAGACTGCTTTGGTACTCGCTACGTCATTTACTAGACTGCTTTGGTACTCATTACGTCATTTACTAGACTGCTTTGGTACTCATTACGTCATTTACTAGACTGCTTTGGTACTCGCTACGTCATTTACTAGACTGCTTTGGTACTCGCTACGTCATTTACAAGACTGCTTTGGTACTCGCTACGTCATTTACTAGATTGCTTTCGTACTCGCTACGTCATTTACAAGACTGCTTTGGTACTCATTACGTCATTTACTAGACTGCTTTGGTACTCACTACGTCATTTACTAGACTGCTTTGGTACTCGCTACGTCATTTACTAGACTGCTTTGGTACTCGCTACGTCATTTACTAGACTGCTTTGGTACTCACTACGTCATTTACTAGACTGCTTTGGTACTCATTACGTCATTTACTAGACTGCTTTGGTACTCGCTACGTCATTTACTAGACTGCTTTGGTACTCATTACGTCATTTACTAGACTGCTTTGGTACTCACTACGTCATTTACTAGACTGCTTTGGTACTCGCTACGTCATTTACTAGACTGCTTTGGTACTCATTACGTCATTTACTAGACTGCTTTGGTACTCGCTACGTCATTTACTAGACTGCTTTGGTACTCGCTACGTCATTTTATTCTCCATACTCTCACCAGGAAAGTTTATGTCAAAAAGGGGCTATTTTTGCTATAGCCATTTTCCGAGTGGACTAATAGTCCCTTTGAACTTTGACCTTGTGCGTTGGTTTTAGCTGTCTGTGGTCAACCCTTATTTATATCTGAGAGACTGGAAGGGTTCAACAATATTCACTTTATTTAAACTGAACCATCAAAAGGTTCAATTACTTATTATAATGACGGCAACTTTATGAGAACCCGGACGGTGAGAATGAAAATGTTCAGGTACCCGGAGAAGCATTTTGTCTCATCGGAAAAGCGTTTCAATGGTTGTCAGAATATGGTAATAATCAGACTCAGAGCAAAACCGGATTTCTGATATTCGAGTCTAACCAACAACTAGTTGACTCTTAGCTATTACATTTAAACGCGTCAAAATTCGAAAATCACATCGCAGACCGTTTATCCAATGTAGCTGTTCATACTACTTGGATCGAAATGAATCTATTATCTTACCTGATCTGACGGAGCAGTGTACATGGGATTTGGATTCGAAGTAAACCCAGTCAAATCCTGCCTGTACGGCCAGTCTTGCTAACATTCCGTATTTTTTCTTGTCTCTGTCGCTTGTCGTAATGTCTACTGCACGTCCTTCGTAATGGAGTGAATTTTCTGCATGGTGTCCATCCTCGTCCCAGCCTTCCGTCACTCGAAGTTGAATACCCTCCCACTGGTTCATGACTAAAATTGCTAGAGAGTTCAGTTTATCTTTGCATCGCTGTGAAAAAGGAGAAAAAAAGATATTGGGGGTAAGATTAAGGCAGCATCGCTATATTTTATTACGATATCAAGCAATATGTCGTCATTTGTTGTCTTGCTTTGTTTCTTCCCATACAGTTTGTTCGATGAATCAAATTACATACAATAGAGTGTATGAGTAGGGGAGGGATGAAATAACCGACAGCAGAAAAAGAGGAAAACTTTGACGAGAAGGAACTCTGATCATCAAGGGAAAGGTTTACTGCGTTTCTTGATGAGTTGTCCCGTTTTTTTCGACTTCAAAAATGGCAAGCATTGTCAACGTTGTAAGACATCAACTTGAGGAGGCAGCGTGGGGTAGTAGGGTAGTAGTTGGGGTACTGGTCTCACTATCGGAGGATGGCGAGTTTGGGACTCCAACACGGTGTTGCGCTCATGAGCAAGGCACTTTATTCCTCATTGCTCCATTTGATAGTGGGTAATGGGTACCGCATCCTGTAATTGGGCATTGTCTGTTGGATGAGTAATACCGGATTAAACCTAGCATTCGGTAGAAAGTCACTCAAGCAATCAATGCGTGTTTCATATCACAAGACTTTTTGCGTCAAAGTTACGAAATGTTTGTCAGAAAGATTGTTCAATGCAAGAATTGTCGTTTAAGGTTTACTTTTCCCACGGACGTCTCATAAGGTGGCTGATATAAGTGTCTCCCTCCTACGTTTTCTGCGACCAAATACACTTTTTGTCGAGGAATTAGATCACTGCATATCTCTCTGAGAGCTTAAGATGAAGTTTTCAACAGACGATCCTTTGTTTGCATATTATTTTTGTGGTTATTTTTGGAAGGAAATTGACACGTGATGGGCTGATATCGTAACCAAAAGAGTAACGACAAACTGTGGTCGATTGGTAGCTATCAGTTACGTCATCTGAACAATTCATCGAATCTATGGTTACATGACATTAGAGCTATCACGTATCAAACACATCGAGCATTTTGGTCCAGACACCGGGGGATTAATGCCGATAATATATTTATTTTTCACGTTCAGATTCTAGTGTACAAAAGTAAAATGGTTTTTGCCTTCCTTCAAGACATAGCACAACGTTATCTTCTGAGATATGATAAGATTAAGATAAGAGTATTAAGCCAGCATCTCAAGGACTAGCTTGGGACAAAGTGCACACTTGTCACAATGACAAATCTCATCAGTAAAGATGTCTGCTCAGATACTCAATCAATGTTAAAGACGACATCAACCATTTTCTGATTTTAGAGACTGCAAATGTAGCTGAACATAGGGCAGCCAGTTTCAATCCCACAATGCATTATGATACGACTGATCATTTTTATGTGTCTGACACTCAAGGTCAATTCGCAAACTCACTCACATCTCGAAACTCTTCCATAAGTTGAAAGAAAATACAGGCATTGTCCGCTCCACGGAAATCTTATCCGTACATGTAGCGATATTAAAATTTGCTGGAAGTAACTGTTGAATTGATGTAAATAATACAGAAGCGAATAATCCAGCAACACTGCGCATATTACAAGACACCAATCGGGCAAAACCTTTAAAATTTTAGATCTAAATGTGTATATCATAGACTTGAAGTAGACTGGAAATTATTTTGTTTTCCAATAGGAAAAGAGTCTTGAATGGTGACCAAACGAACAAACCTTCCCTAAATCTTGGTCTGACAATTCTGAATTGAGCTCCGCTTAATAATAAATAATTATTCTTTAAAACATTTTCTTCGCATCCTGTTTGTAAACAGTGGATTGCAAATCATAATTAAGCGGAAGGATTCACTATTATATTATGAGAAAAATTATGACAAAAATTGTTACCAATAGACAGAGCAAGGTCATACGTAGATGGACATAAGAGTGAAGGACTGCATGTACTCGGAAAGGAAACACTTGAAACTATCATTGGATGTCTATCTCTGACTAAATTAATGAAATAACCACAGTTTTCTTTAAGAACCATTATATACAAGTGTCCCAATGTTTCTAACATAGAAAAGTCAGTTTTTTTTCTATCATTTTCTAGAAACGTGAAATGTGCAGCTATCGTTGTAGAATCTGATAGGAATGATCCAAGGTTGAAACTTAACAATGGTCATTTACAGATCTCCATAATTGTGTTGTTTAAGGTGATATGGAGATTATGGGCTGTAGATTTGAAGATGGTACTGTTTCTATAGCAAAGATATACTGTAAAATAAATATTGGACAACTTAAGATAGGCAAATGACGTCATAGGAGATTGTACTGTTAGTGTGTAGGGATACTTGATGATATCCACAATGAACCAATGTAAATTGAGGTAGGTCAATTAAACCATGTATTTGATTATCTTATATGTGTGTGTTTATCCCATAGACTAAGTCAACCAGTACACCATGCACTGCTCCCAGCATGCAGTGCTCCTGCATTCCTGGAATCAGCAGCTAGTACAAGTTGGGGGAAAGGTTCGGGGATTTTGAGGGGAAATGGGGATCAGAATCTGTTTTGGGGAGCTAGCTCAAAATCGGTTACCGGGGAGGGGCCTAGAATCGGTTTTGCACGTGACGGTTTGATCATCTAACGGCCATTATTTATTGCCTGTGTACCGGGTAATATTGACTGGGTATGTACTACATGAAGTCTGTGTACCAGGTAATATTGACTGGGTATGTACTACATGAAGTCTGTGTACCAGGTAATATTGACTGGGTATGTACTACATGAAGTCTGTGTACCAGGTAATATTGACTGGGTATGTACTACATGAAGTCTGTGTACCTGGTAATATTGACTGGGTATGTACTACATGAAGTCTGTGTACCAGGTAATATTGACTGGGTATGTACTACATGAAGTCTGTGTACCAGGTAATATTGACTGGGTATGTACTACATGAAGAGAGCGAATCTTGATCACAATCTATGAAATCTTACAAGACGTTATTTAAAAGTAAAGAATAAATCAATCAACTTTGAGCAAGATAATGAGTATTCAAACCTCTCTAGAGAATTGCAATGTCAGAGGAGATTTCAGTCACGATACTATCTAGGACACCGTCTTATGATTTGCCTTCCTTCTTGAACACATCTGTATCTGTACATGTATTTGCCGAACACTGCGTGGTGCCAGCACCTTGTCAATGTGTCTTTAGAAAGTGGCGCGTACATAAATGCGTCTGTCGACAGAGGTTCTTAAATTTGATAAGGTCACATTTTGTTGACATATTACGAACGTTACACATGAGGTCATTATCTAGACCAAAGTCAAGATCAACGAAATCTGCTCGTTGCGTCCATGTTTTGATGTGAAACGGAATTTTACTTACTTCCAACACGTACAGAGTAAAATTTATGCGCAATATCTCTAAAGATATCATTAACAAGTCATCGTTGATGACACAGTCCCCACTTGTTAATAATGGGTACTTTGATTACATGTCCTCAGGGAGGAAAGAGTCCTCTTCATTAATTAGGTCTGTGATAAAAATACTTTGATACAGATGGCGCTCAATGGCCAAGAATGAGTTCCATGGTGATGAAAACATAAAACCAATGTAGGCCACCATCCTAAAGTTCATAAAATGAGTCAACTAGGAATTAATCAACAGGATGTTGCAAAACATTTTTGCATACAATTCTAACACTTAACAGATTATCACTGGTACCATATTTCATAAAGTTTGATGCAGTATTTACAACACTATGAGATCACATCTGTATCAAGTTTCATCACATTTGACGTTGTATTATGTGGCTATATCACCCTAATTAGAAAAGTTCATTACTTATGCAATTACAAATTAATTAAAATGACACTGATAAATGTCTTTTCAATGTTAAAGCAATGTGAGCTTAACATCGGTTAACATCTGTATAAAGTTTCATGAATTTGATGCAGTACATATTTCTTGACATATCAGCCTACTTACGAAACTTCAATAATTGACATGTTACTGCTACATGACGTGAAACAAATTGATGAGCATATGTATGAAATAGGTCAATGTCAACTTTGAATGATACTGGTGGAAATATGTCTGAGTTATGGCTCTGTACATGAAACATCGTAATAAAATGGCTGCCTAGCAACCATATTGGATCGTATCACATAAAAAATCGACGTAAATATATATGACATAGGTCAATGTCCTTGTACCAACTTTGAATAAAATCAGTTGAGATATGCCTGAGTTATGCCTCTGTATATAAAAAAAAATCGTAACAAAATGACCACACAGCAGCCATATTGGATCGTATCACAAAACAAATTGACTTGCATATCTATGACATTGGTCAATGTCCTTGTACCAACTTTGAATAAAATCGGTTGAGATATGCCTGAGTTATGCCTCTGTATATGAAAAAATTGTAATAAAATGGCCGCCTAGCGGCCATATTGGATTGTATCACAAAACAAATCGACGTGCATATCTATGAAATTGGTCAATGTCCTTGTAGCAATGTTGAATAAAATCGGTTGAAACATGTCTGAGTTGTGGCTCTGTACATGAAAAAATCATAATAAAATGGCCGCCTGGCGGCCATATTGGATCGTATCACAAAAAAATTGACGTGCATATCTATGACATTGGTCAATGTCTTTGTACCAACTTAAAATAAAATCAGTTGAAACATGTCTGAGTTATGGCTCTGTACATGAAAAAATCGTAATAAAATGGCCGCCTGGCGGCCATATTGGATCGTATCACAAAGAAAATTGACGTGCATATCTATGACATTGGTCAATGTCCTTGTACCAACTTTGAATAAAATTGGTTGAAACATGTCTGAGTTATGACTCTGTACATGAAAAAATCGTAATAAAATGGCCGCCTGGCGGCCATATTGGATCGTATCCCAAAACAAATCAATGGGCATCTGTATGACATAGAAGTAATCCTTGTACCAAGTTTGAATGAAATCGCTTCTTGCATCTCTGAGATATCTGTGTGAACGGACGCACGCACGCACGCACGGACGCACGCACGGACATGACCAAACCTATAAGTCCCCCCGGACGGTGTCCGTGGGGACATCATTAATAAATTTTGCTGTTCTGTACGAAGAATTAGAATATTAGGTGGAAAATGGGTTTGCATCTCTAATGAGTTATCGGTTTCAACTCATCTTCGACGTGAATGTCAAGTTCTTCCGTCCCAATTTCGATATTGTTGTGTCATTATACTAAACTGTTATCTTATTTTTGTCGTTATGATGTAATATGAAAAGAAAAAGTATAATTTTAGTCAAAATCGGGCTTCACGTTGGACTTTCATGTCGACCGTACCATTGGTAAATTCGTTGAGTACATGAGACTAGACTTTGCATGACATGAAGTGTCACTGACGCCTTATTGGCCAGTCAATTTGAAGTGAAGGCCTTGTTGGCCAATCACCTAGTTGGGAACGCCTCATTGGCCAATCATCTATAGTTGGGAACGCCTCATTGGCCAATCACCTAGTTTGGAACGCCTTATTGTTCAATAGCTTGACCATTGGCAAAGTTTGATCTTGCTCGGTGGCAAAGCTGGGTAGCGGTAAGTATAGAGGAGAGAAGACGTCCATGTGAATAGATTAAATGCCAGACTGTGTTGAAGGACGTAAAGTTTATGCAGATACATCAGACATTGAGAGCGGATCAGCGAGACTGACATGATTTGTCTAAGAAGTGTCTGCTAACGTGCTCACTGCATTGAACATTTATCTTAAAACCTTAGAAGAAAATGTCTAAACAGATAGATAAATGCATATTAATTATTGAAAATATGAATGGTACATCAGAGATTTTATGGTATATGCAATTCACTACTTCATTTATTTTTTTTCGTGGGTTTTAGAAAAGTCTAATTTGTACTAGGGACCGTTGATACGCTAGGCGGACAAGTATTTGAAGTATCGTGTCTTTCTGCCGAATAATGTGTCGGGTTTCGTGTTTAGTATGTATGTCAGTCATAGTTCCTTAAAATATGACATTAAACTGGTCCAATAATCATTTCCATTCAAGGTAATGCATTACCAGGTCCATGGGACAATTGTGATTTACAAATTTAAGAAGGACCATTCTGAACCACTGATAGTTAGTGGTGGTACCAGGTGTCCGGAATGGGTAAGCGTACCCTGCTAGCATGCTACACCCGTCAGGATTGGTCCCAAAATTGTCTAAATATTGTATAAAGTGATACAGTATATGAATCACTGTAATAAGTCACAGCCGGGAATGCTGTCGCTAATCAGTTGAGTGATTGAGGTGTCATATTTGGCCACAATGTCGTCATATCGACCGTAGAACTTTTTGGATGTGTATCCCTGTCTCACTAGTTTTGATACCAATAAGCTGTGTCTCATTTGAAAATCATTGTGAAAATAACTCCTTGCTACAGACACGATGAACAATCATATGGATGTGGTATTTTTTGTCTTGAATTAATCAAAGTGTAGCCATTCTACTTCAGTATTGGTTCTAAATAAGCTGTCCTCAGAGATGTCAAAGCCAGTAGACATAGACGTTATTAGACAGGCAGATATATCAAAGCCAGTAGACATATACGTTATTAGACAGGCAGATATATCAAAGCCAGTAGACACAGACGTTATTAGACAGGCAGAAATATCGAAGTCAGTAGACATAGATATGTACAGACCGGCAGAAATCATATACATTTATACACAGGCAGTCTATATAGACCGGCAGAAGTCATATACATTTATACACAGGCAGTCTATACAGACCGGCAGAAGTCATAGACATTTCTACACAGGCAGTCTATATATGCAAATTAGCAATGGGAGCAATAACATCACTTAACAGATCACCTTGGGCAAAATTATCTTCATGAAATTCAAATTTAATTTAAATGTTGCTATGATCCTAACACAACTCCAACAAAGCGAAGGAGAAGGGTAAGAGGTCAACCAGTGTCGCCCGATGTGTTCAGGTCTGGATTTTTTATCAAATTTGATATCATCGATTGATTTCAAGTGCAACAAAATGAAGAAATTTCAACTTTAAGGTTGTTCGTCTTATCAGACTCTCTTTGAGTGAAATTTGTTAAATGTTATATGGCGGATAAGTCACGTGATTTGCAATGATGAACTCAACCAAATCGGAGTAAGTTAGGATTATTTCCATGTCTTTGGTGTTGTGCATTGGACACGTTTGAGCTAATCATTGACGAAAATTTCATCGAAGAACAAAACACACACCAACTTTGAATGTCTCCGAAATGATAAGCAAGAAGTACCAGACACCAAAGTTGTTACATGTGCGAAAACTGCCAGTAAGAGAAATGAAAATGACTTTGGCTTTAACCTGCTGCAGTTTCAGTATGTCAATTCTATACTACATAGCTTAATTAAAGCAAAACGACAAACATATTGTAGACTACATCAAATCTAATGTCCAGTCGATGTCAAAAACAAAGTTAATGTTGGAAGTGTTCCAGAACAAGTCTACAAATTAACAAAAAAGCGTACAACGAACAAAATTTATTTTAAAGAGTATTTTGCATTATAATTAGAAGTAAACTACACAAGATATAGGCTCCTTCGTTTGCAATGTTAGTATCGCTACATGATGAGTGTTTTACCCTTGCCCGTCATCTCAGTGAACACGGCACATATTCCATTTTATCAGAGTGGGGATATTTTGAGATTCATCGATGAAATTTAACTACGATATCATAACCAATGACTTCAAGTTGTTGTTTGCTTCTTTTTCTTCTGACGAAATAAGTCTATTTTCCAAGGTGTGGAAAGATACGCGTATCAAGACTGGACCGATGAGTGAATACAAACATTGTGAAAATCTCACCGAAGGGTACACACACTAATTCACATCACAACGATCCGTTTTGGATCTGAAATCTTCCGGAAAAGGCATCCCTCCTTTACCGAACAGTCTAAAATTACGTCCAGCAAGAATTCCAGGTCTACAAATTCTTGTGCCTTTGTCTATTTTACAGTGTAATTTGATAAGGCTGAAAATTTCAGCAAGTCAACAGAGTAAATGGGCGGCATAGAAGACGCTATAGAGGAGGGATCAGAGACCCCAATTTACCATGAGCTTTACTTTACAAAACTACTACCGCAAAGAGAACAGACACCATTAACGGCGAGGTCAACAAACTGTCAAACCGCTGGAATGAAAAGTTTTTAGAAGACATTCTATCATATATTAAAATGGATAATTTGTTACAAATATATATTAATATATTAAATTAGAGTTCGACGTAAATATAATTTAAATTATGCAAAGGAATGCATGAAGATCGGGGCAAGGACTAGAATAATTCCGATGAAATACTTCAGTGGTACTCACCAGATACTGATCAAACTAACACAAGCTACAAAATTAAAATAATTATTTGAAATATTGCTTTTGTCGCATTGTGAATATTGATTTTCTCGTTTTCTGCAGATAAGAAAACAGCTTTGTACGTAGCTGTGTTACTGTAGTACCTTGAAGATTTGAAATTTGTAGTTTGTTGGTATTTTCATCGTTGCTTGAAAGGCATGGATCACAAAAAGGTAGATAATATCGCTCTCTCAATTTTAAATTAAAAATTACAGTATGTCTAAGTTCGTTATACTCCTCAATCTATAGTATTTAATATTGTTGTTGCTTGCCGTCTAGTAGTAGTTTGGATGTCAAGCTAGCAATTAATTACACATAATCCATTCGATTCCGGTCTCAACACTTAAGTCACGTCCTGATTATTCAGCTGTTTTCGTGGTTGCTATGGAAATAGCGGCGTCCTTGTGAAATTGGTGGAGGCATGTGAGAGAATATAATCACTTAAACGCGTTGAACAAAATAAGTGTTAATCAGATGAACTTACAGCAATACATCAATCTGGGCAATGCTTTGACTTCTAAGCAATTAGAATATTTATCAAACATAGCAATTGTTACTGACCAAAATCATTTAATAATAGATATATTTACAAACAGTATTGTTAAGAATATCTTCTGGAGTTCAGGGATAAAAAAACTAGCAAAGCAACCACCTGTTTGAGAAGTGTTTTTGTACAAATGTTCTGAATCGTGTCAACCATTTCAGCGATGAAACTTTGGCTCAATGGATGGCATTTGAACAAGTACTGTCACGTGACTGTAAACTGTAATAGTGTTTGCTTTGGCAAAACACTTTGCTTGAAGTATTGTAAGCCAAACAAAACTTCAAAACAAGATTGTAAACATCCAGAGGTTCGGCACTTGCATAATTTGTCACATCGACACCGGACCAGTAACATGAATTTGTAGACTTCGCTTTGAATATAGCGATTTTACATTCTGTCGATTGAAAAGAGTCACTATTTTCACAATATTTTGTCATTTTTTATCGGAGATATCTAATTATCGTCACTCTTAAACATTTTTGCAGACACGCAAGCCCAGTGAAAATACCTACATGTACAACCCTGCCTACGTCAGTTCAGATTAATAGAACAATAACATACTTTCTGGCGTGTTTGTAACAATACTCGTAGTTGCCGATCAAATGAAAACTTTTCTGTCAAACTTCAGCCTTAATCAAGAGTACAGCAACACACGTCATATCAATGCAGCTAGGTTATGCAGCATGGTGATTACATTTCTCAGGTACAGCTACCGGAGCTATTCATGGAAAAAAACTATTCTTGGAGCAATTTCTTGAGGGCACTTCGAATTTTAATTTTGCTTGGGCAGGGGACATATTTTTAGCTGACTGGGAGCAGATTTTAGTTTTTTGTCGGGCAGGGCAGATATCGATAGATTGGCCTGGGGACCGGGATTGGGAGAGGGGAAGTTACTTGTAAAACGGGTACGGGGAAAGTTGAGCCTATTTATAAAATTATATTTTTTAAATATGGGGAAAATCGACAGGTTTTTTTCATCACAGTTAGGGAAGCTTCATGTCTGCAGGGGAATGATAAAATTTTAAGGGGAATTTTTTTGCCACAGGGCAAAGGAACATCAAAATTAGCAATGGGGAGGGGATTTAGCAATGGGGAGGGAAAACAGGCAAAAATATATGAGAACAGGAAAAACTGAAATTTGAGTGCAGAAGGGTAAGTCGGAAAATTTTCAGTTGGAGGGCAAATTATGAACAGCTAATTAAATACTCTATGGACTTAAAATTAGTCAGTTCATATCATAATAAGGACCCCTTTAGAAGTGCATTGTTCGTTGGCTTTCTGTGTGTTAACTGAAATATCAGTGAAGGCGAATAGACGGAGCGAACTCCAGGCTGTCACAGATTTCATTCTGCGTTTTATGCAGAGTCACAGTGGAACCAAGGCAGTGGAACCAAGGCAGTCACAGTGGAACCAAGGCAGTCACAGTGGAACCAAGGCAGTCACAGTGGAACCAAGGCAGTCACAGTGGAACCAAGGCAGTGGAACCAAGGCAGTCACAGTGGAACCAAGCAGTCACAGTGGAACCAAGGCAGTCACAGTGGAACCAAGGCAGTGGAACCAAGGCAGTCACAGTGGAACCAAGGCAGTCACAGTGGAACCAAGGCAGTCACAGTGGAACCAAGGCAGTCACAGTGGAACCAAGGCAGTCACAGTGGAACCAAGGCAGTCACAGTGGAACCAAGGCAGTGGAACCAAGGCAGTCACAGTGGAACCAAGGCAGTCACAGTGGAACCAAGGCAGTCACAGTGGAACCAAGGCAGTGGAACCAAGGCAGTCACAGTGGAACCAAGGCAGTCACAGTGGAACCAAGGCAGTCACAGTGGAACCAAGGCAGTGGAACCAAGGCAGTCACAGTGGAACCAAGGCAGTGGAACCAAGGCAGTCACAGTGGAACCAAGGCAGTCACAGTGGAACCAAGGCAGTCACAGTGGAACCAAGGCAGTGGAACCAAGGCAGTCACAGTGGAACCAAGGCAGTCACAGTGGAACCAAGGCAGTCACAGTGGAACCAAGGCAGTCACAGTGGAACCAAGGCAGTCACAGTGGAACCAAGGCAGTCACAGTGGAACGCAGACAGTCAGACAAGGACAACAGGCAGTCACATGAAAACCCATTGCCATCACTTTAATTTAGAATTCAATTCCGTATCAATGATATCATTTCCATAGGATACTCGGTTGTCCATATTTCATCATGTAGTAGTCTAATACATCGTACTGGGTACTTGGCACTGAGAATACATATTTGCATTTTAAATGATCGTTCAAATTGTCACACACAGTAGTTTTTGTCTAGACAACAGACTATACCATTGATTTTATAACTTGTGTCAAAGCGCTTAGCAAAGGGCGCGCATTTGCTTTCGGTGGAATAGCGAACAGTACATACTGTGTTGCTGGCATTCGATTTAATTTGATCTAATTTGATTTGATTTGATTTGATTTGGAAGCACAGACATCTGAAGGCAGAAAGCATTCTTCTCTTTTTCAGTGTAGATGAAATACGGAAGAGTTTTATTCAAGACACATCCGTGATCTAACTACGGGCCATACTGATAGCTAACGGGTCATTTCATGAACGACAACCACGACTATTAAATGAGAAATAGACTGAATGCAACGATTCTAATGGCCACTTGTTATTACATAATTTCAAAATAGTTATCTCAAGTCTAGACAGGAAATAACTGCTTGTTGAGTCTATACTTTACGGTTTCTATAACGACAGATGAGGTTTTAAATAATTGCTTACTTTTCTGATATCAAAATTAAGGTCACTTTTCAGAGATTAAAATTCTGGCCACATCCAATGGAATGTGTCACCTTGAAGGTTCAAAGTGGCGTCTTTGAAAACAAGAGACAAACCCAGAAATCTCAGACGAGATGTTTAGGATTGTTGTGACAAAAAATGTTGATTTTACTGAAGTATGAGAACAATTCACCCGATAAAAGTTGAAGAAATTTAAAAGCACTCCTGAAACTCATCGAATTAATGTGTCGAGATCAAGAATGGCAGAAACTGACCAGATGGTAGAACGAGATAGATGTTGATTCAAGCCAGGTGTGGCAAAAATCGATTTTTGTCAGGACAGCGGAGGGTTGCACTGCCGATACATACTTGCAAAATAGTTTTCTAATAGTTGTCCATGTTTCTTGTTACGTCAATGCAAATGTGACGACATCATCGGTTTGTGTCGGAAATCAATTGTTGTTAATTAATTCAATATTTTTGGAAATATACTGAGCGAGGGTTAGAAATTGTCCCTGTTGTGATTTGAATAAAGAAAACGATTTTTTTTATTTCTCTACCTGTAAACACATTAAAGGTATTTCTATTTTGAAGCCGATATGACCTTTGACCTAGCAGGGTTAACTCTGCAAATGTTTGTCACATTTCATGCATACCATCTGCTAGTAAACTTCTATTACGTTATCATTTGTAGATATCAGAAGATTGTACTGGAACCGACAAATATTTCAGTGCAGGAGTATTTCAAGTATTTAATCACGTGCCGTTGAAAGCGATGCGACCAGCCGTGTGCAGTTGTCCCAAATAACCAATTGCAGTAATCTAAGGGAATAGCTTTGCTTGTGTGTTGTGACAATTTATGTTTGTCATAAAATCTCTATGAAGGAATCGGGTTCTGTTAATATCTTTACCTCTTTGAAAATGCCGGCACATATATAAATCAACGGTGCGCGGCTTTTGCCGCCTGACACCACTTAGGCATATTTTGTTGATTCAAAGATTAAAGCTGCTCAAATGGTGGAAACACTTGACATGCAAGTTGAACAGTTTTTGGCTGGGTATTGTACTTCATATTATCCTTTGCTAATACACTGTATCACGACTTTACTATCGACTTCATGTTGAATATCGGCAAATTCCACAACATTTGCCGTTAATCCTGTTGTTTAATCGTTATTGCTGTGTCCACAAAAGCCGAAAAATGTATCATTGATAAACACAAACAAACACCTTCAATAAATCAGTCGATCGATGCATGTGAATAGTTATCTCGCTATTTGTCTGTCAGTTTATCTGTCTGTCTGTCTGTCTGTCCTATCTGCCTTGTCTGTCTGTCTGTCTGTCTTAGCAGAGCATTGTTCTGAATTCATCTGGGTTGGGTTGGGTTTGCTGTAACGCTCGCATTGAGGTCATCATTAGTTGTGATGACCATTTCCCTTGCCCACAACAAAGCGTGTGAAATTAACGCCTCAACAATCGAGTAAAAATATCAAGTTATGAAATTAATTCCTAAGCCACCGAAAATAAACGAAGTTATGAAACTATTGCCAAAAGATCTGGTACAAATCACACTGTGTGTGGGTAGAATGAAGATTGTAAAATATTCTCCATGGCAACTTATGGCTTTACAGCCACGATTTACTTATTGTCCTTTTCAAATGAAGTCAAGCGGTTGTGCAAATTCTATCTGAGTGTTGAGTTGGCAGTTGAAGAATTTGGCCGATGAAAGCACACAGATACAGCTAAATCCATGCACTTTAAAACGATTTGATCACAAGGATTACAAAGGGTTGGAAAAAGCGGCTGTTTGTTTCATGTTAGGCAGGTACAGTCCAGAGATAGGCAACAAGGATACAGTTGCCCATGCAGTACTTTAGTACATGTGTTAGTATAATCTGAACTAGGAAGAACACACGAAAAAGCTATCGTACTTTGTATTGGGAGACATCACGGATGATGTAAAACTTGGCAAAAGCGTCTGGAGGAAGTCAGAGGAGAATTCGAACTCAAAGACAGAACATTCGATGCACTGCTTTCGAACTTGAATGGAAGACTCCTTACATAGATTTGAAATTCTGTCGATCCGACAACCTGGTCGGTATAAACAGTTCCAACAAAGAATACTTTGCAGCGTTTTGGCTGTGAGTGTATAGCTATCAGGGCAGGTATATCTAACTAAAACCAATCACTCAAACTACACAACAAGTCAGGTCAAGTGATTTGTTTTGCCTGATGGAGCTTCTAAAAGTTACAATTAACTCTATCACAAACCACAAACTTCCATCTTATTACTTGGACGGCCAGGATACTCTATCATCGATACTAAGTATACAAATCATCAATGATTTCATTTGACTTCAAATTTTATACATTTGGACAATGAAGCACCTGTTATGTTATCTTTATTTCATCTGTAACAGTCACGAGGATAATTTTTTACCAATGGCTGTAAACGTGGCATGTCTTGAAGTGATGGCCCGGTTGTTGTAATAAAGTCATCAAACAGACCAGACATAAAGATATTAACTTTGACAAGATTATGACCATACAGACAGACGGCTCCGATCGGAACTTTAAAAGTTGATTTGTAGAAATCAGTCATAGGGTAAATGAGAATAGAATTAGAGTGATAGCACCGTGCAACACAGTTACACTTCCGTTGGTCGCTATAAAAGCAGAATTGCTAATTGTTAAGATATCTATCTAATGGCGTCTGTAACTGCTGGCTGCAGCTGGCAGTTTTAACTGACGGTCATTTTGTCTTCTAACGAATGAATTTATTGTCATCGTCTTCGTTTCTCTTTCTTAAGAGAATGATTTCAATATCACGTCACATGAAAGCCAACTACACCTTGTTTAATATGTGCAAAATGGAAATGGAAATTTAGTCTCAAAGAACTGGACCCCTCTATTATAAACACTGGTAGTTAACGTTCTCTTTGGACCCCTCTAGTATAAACACTGGTAGTTAACGTTCTCTTTGGACCCCTCTACTATAAACACTGGTAGTTAACGTTCTCTTTGGACCCCTCTATTATAAACACTGGTAGTTAACGTTCTCTTTGCGCTCAGAGGCTGGTTGACATTTAAGAAGTAACTGCTGGCTTTAAATGATACCATCAGTTGAAAGAAATCAGTCAGACAGTCAGTGCATATGTCAGTGTCTATGTCAGTGTCTATGTCAGTGTCTATGTCAGTGTCTATGTCAGTGTCTATGTCAGTGTCTATGTCAGTGTCTATGTCAGTGTCTATGTCAGTGTCTATGTCAGTGTCTATGTCAGTGTCTATGTCAGTGTCTATGTCAGTGTCTATGTCAGTGTCTATGTCAGTGTCTATGTCGGTGTCTATGTCAGTGTCTATGTCAGTGTCTATGTCAGTGTCTATGTCAGTGTCTATGTCAGTGTCTGTGTCAGTGTCTATGTCAGTGCCTATGTCAGTGTCTATGTCAGTGTCTATGTCGGATCTATGTCAGTGTCTGTCAGTGTCTATGTCAGTGTCTATGTCAGTGTCAGTGTCTATGAAAGTGTCTATGTCAGTGTCTATGTCAGTGTCTATGTCAGTGTCTATGTCAGTGTCTATGTCAGTGCCTATGTCAGTGTCTATGTCAGTGCCTATGTCAGTGTCTATGTCAGTGTCTATGTCAATGTCTATGTTAGTGTCTATGTCAGTGCCTATGCCAGTGTCTATGTGTCTATGTCAATGTCTGTGTCAGTGTCTATGTCAGTGTCTATGTCAGTGTCTATTGGTGCATATGTATGCATGTCTATATACGTCGGAGTATTTTACTTTTTTTTATCCTTTCTCTAACTTTGTCATTGTATCTGACCAGTGTCTGACCAACGGTAAGTGTATCAATCCTGTAACGGCGTGATCAATCAAAGTTAAACATATGTTTGTGTGTGTGTGAATTGAAATTTGCATCAAAGTGACGACAATGACATCCAGATATGTATCTGTTAGAAGATGCGTTCATCAAAAGGTACTGCTTGTCAAATTATAAGAATGTGTGGATTCAATTGTTGGCCTGAATGGACTTCTTCGCGCGCTTATTCCTACAAAACGTTTGCGAACAATTTATAGCAATATATTGTCAAGGGATTAAGCTAGTACTTGTGCGTAGAGTTCATTCTGTGACAGTCACTTAGTTGCTTTGCTATGTACACGTTATAGGCAGATAAGAAGCAATAGAGACACACAGAGGTGGAATCATAGCTTAGATAAAAAACACTGATAAGAACACATCAAAAGGAATAAAGTGAACACCTCAGATATCTCTGATCTTTTTTCAAGTCTTAACAGTGTGTACTTTGTATAACCATGGATTCTCTTCTAAGTGTTTGAAACTGTCATTAGCAGAGCAGTCTAGGCTGAACTTTCAAAGGAAACCCATTCAGTGACTTCATGAATCACGTGATCATTGAGCGACGATCAAATGAATAGAGGGCTAGTCAATCAATGAATTAACAAGGGCCTAATGAATGAAAAGCCAGCAATTATGTTGACTTTATCAATAAATGTTGAATTTATCAATGAATATTGACTTTATCAATGAATGTTGAATTTATCAATGAATATTGACTTTATCAATGAATACATATCTGAATAAATGAGCAGTAGTTTGGTAACGTACAATTATTGCTTTATTTATTTCGCTTTTCGGTGAAAAAATATTCGATCAATGAAAAATGAAATAGCTTAGTTTGTCACGTGATAACCTGAATTTGTGTTTCGAAAGCAAATTTCCGTCAACCTAAGTATTTTGTAGTCAAGTGCAGCTGTCACTCGAAAAAAATTAAAACTGCCACATGATATTTTAGATAAGTTTGTCAGCACATAAGTATTATTCATATACACACAATGAATGGATTTCGCCTCATAAAATATAGTATTTTCCTACTGCTGAAAGTCAGTGATGCGATAAGTATGATTTGTGGACGAGGATTTACTCTTTCTTCTGAGTTTAGTCTCCTTTCAAAAACTTGTAAGTGTATTTCACGTCAGTTAAGAATTATCCTTGTTGAGAATTAAAGATAGTGGTACGATCGACAACAGTGAATCAGAAAGACATATTTCGAAGTGATAGGCTGTCTACCGTTAACATGGTAAGTTTTTTTTTCATTTCAAAAGTGATCCACAGATGCACTGTGCTTAAACTAGATACATCAGGACATATACACACCAATGAAAGACTTCCAGATTGTTTTTCACCTGGTGAGATTCTTGACACAATAATTTTGCTGAAATCGGTTAGTTTACATCCAAAATTGGCAACATTGTGTCGTAATTGACCCTTATCAAAAAAGGTATCCCTTTTGCGGACGTGAAACGCAGAACTGACCACAGCAAAGCCAAACCATGGGCCAGATTTCACTGTACTGACCATAGCAAAGCCAAGTCATGGACCAGACTTCATTGTATTGACCATAGCGAAGCCAAGTGATTGGCCAAACGTCACTGTACTGACCATAGCGAAGCCAAGTGATTGGCCAAACTTTACATCTTGACAACGGAATAACGATGGTCGTACATGTGGCCACTAAAAAGCAGACCAGTGTAAGTAATTTTTTTGGTCAAACTACAGAATGAGGTCAGCACGAAATGCTGCAAAAATTGAAAAATATTTGGTTCGGTTCCAGAAATTCAAACAAGGAACAGAAATACTTTTCGTTGTCTGACATTTTGTTACTGTAGGAGTTTAAATTCAAATTAGATTTGATCTGATGGAAAGATTTCAACCATGGACAGTAGTCTAGTGACTAGTCTGTGAATGAAGCAACCATACACAGTAGTCTAGTGACTAGTCTGTGAATGAAGACATAACGTAAACAGCGTAAAGGTGAAGAAAAGTTGCCAAAGTATTGATGAAAGTTTGGAGTAGAAGTCAAACAGGCCTTCGAGAAATTTCTCTCCTCTACACCCCTCCCCCCAAAACAGTAGTTACTATTACTAAGAGCCATTGCGGCCCTCCCCTGCATTGTAGAGCCCTCCCCTGCATTTGGACGTTTTAAAGTAGAGGTGGTGTTATAAATACCGAGACGTCGATAGGACACGTCAATAGTGTGTTCACAATGTCGACCTTGGTCAGTAGTTAAGTGGTACAAAAGAATGCCGATAAACAACATTTAGTAAAACGACGGCTAAAGTTTAAACGTTTTGACGCTAGCCTCAAATCGTAAATGGAATACCGCTTTATTGATATTTGTCTTAAAATAGGATATCCTGATTACTATTTTGAACCTCCTCATACGTGTTCTCTGTACCATCTCTCCCTCCCTACTACTACCCCCACCACCCTATGTTCTCCCTCCCCACTACTACCCCCACCACCCTATGTTCGTTTTCTTTCTTATTTTTCATGGGCAGTAAACCAATTGCAACACACTGCGTCATTGCACCATCACCAACCGTGGCTGTCGTTCACACAGAAATTACCCAACATTCAATTCAACAGTCAATGCCACATAGCGTTCTCATTGTTTCATCATTTCAAGGTCAACGCACTTTGTAAGTCATTTCGCGACGCAAGAAGTGGCAAGTACCACTCGAAGCAACACTTCACATGTGACTGTGGAGCAAATAAGAGAAATGATTACCACGACATCAGTGCCCTTGATTTGAAGAAAACCGGAATTCATATTTCTGGCCACCATTGGTTTAAGTAGGAGACATTTTCTTGGAATACAACTTTCCGAGTAGTATACCTTAAGAAAGTAAATAACAATGAATTCGACACAGATACTGTGTGTACTGCTTCAAAGTTCTAGTTTTGTCAGACAACGGACAGATGGTGAAACACTGTCTCCATCAGAAAACAGATATTTTTGGAGTGTTAATATCTACATCATGATTAAAAGAACTGTACATACCGATGTGAAATAGTAAGAACTATTATGAAATATAATTCATATTTATCAGTGATTCATTTTGATCCCAAGTTATATCGAAATTATAGGAATCAAAAATCATATATATGTATGTATGTATGTATGTATGTATGTATGTATGTATGTATGTATTATGTATGTATGTATGTATGTATGTATGTATGCATGTATGTGTGTCTGTCTGTCTGTCTGTCTGTCTGTCTATCTATCTATCTATCTATCTATCTATCTATCTATCTATCTATCTATCTATCTATCTATCTATCTATGCATTTACGTTTAACTTCGAAAGTAGAACTATATGAAAGAAGTTCCCAAATTACTTGTTTACCGTCGTTCTAAAATTTTAAAGATTTACATCCGTTTTACGTTCACGGACTTGTCTTAAAATGACGTAAATCAACAATGACCTTTGCACTTATCGGTACACGCATTACGACACTTTCTGTGGCGTTTCATGATAAGTTCTAATGCTGTCAATACACTTGACTTTGAAGTATTTACAAAGTATCAATTGACGTTAATTCCAGTGGCTCGTTTATGTCTCAGGTGTCTTCTTCACTCTCCTTTCAAATCATCGTTTTTGTCCCAAATTAAGAAATATATCAGATTTTATACAGCCTGGTCAGCACATAGAACCCAGAACAGTCACAGAGCGTAGCATAGAATCAAAAGTGTTCTTTTATTAAGAGTTAATCCAAATGATGACGTCCTATCAGAAAAACTTATCACACTACAAGGATTGAAAATGTCTAACGAATCACGTGATTACGTGCTGAAACAAATTCTTGATTTTCTTTCATACGAAGCGTGAAAATACGATAAAATAAAATGGATATAAGAAAAGTGGGTCCCCTCTCTTTTCTTTAAAATATACAATAAAACACATTTCCGGAATGGTTTGATGAGACGGAATGGTATTTCAGCTGCATTTTGAAAATGTTTTCAAGAAGGACATAAGGTTGTACTAGGCATACACCTCATCTCACTGCTGATCAAACTCATAACTCTCTTTCCAATCCTGCTCAGACTTTCACCCGAACACGTGACCCAAATGGCGCCTGCCATTATTTGTTTAATTGAGTCACGTGACCATGTACCGCGTCAAGGCCTGAGTTCATCTCTCAATGCCTAAGTTAAATTACGTCACAATTTCGTTAAAATTAACCATTTATGTACACATAAACTATGACATCAGCCAAGAGTATGAGAGTTTGCAAAGATGGAGAGAGACAAATGCTGTGTGTCTATCCATAACTGTCAGGCGTAGGCAGGTTGAATCGCTTCACTGTCTTTGTGGTACTGTAATTTGTTAAAATTCTGTGGGATTCAATTTGTCTTAATCAGAGTAAATTCGATAGATACTAAAATAGAGTGGCTTTTTGGCTAAGAGTATAGAACTTTTACATGCAAGGCTTAAAGACAGGAAACGACAATCACTTACAGAAGAAATTCCAAATAAAATTATAAGAATCTTGATGAGTTATCATAGAGAGAATTCGACATCAAAAATATGAATCGGTAAGGAAAACGAAATTATCGCAGATAAAATAGCCTCAAATTGTATTGCATTGTGAAGCAACTTGACGAAATTATCGAACGGAAATACGGCTAAGGAAAGGAAGTGTTACAGTAGGAAGACGAGTTACAATGAAAGGGTCATCTTGAGTTGGACAAAAATAGTAAAATATTGTCAGCTTAATTTAGATTCAGACAATTCCTGACACCTTGGTTAAATCGGATAATGTAAAGAAACCTTGTAAATTAAGAATGTGAATGATGTCGGGGCGTCAAACTGAAAACGTCCCACTCAATTCATCTCCGAATTTATGGTTAATTATTTCAATGGCGTAGAGGCGTCCTTCAAAATTAAGCATTTGTGAACTGTAACCATGGAAATAGATGACAAAGTGACTGTTAGTCGGCAAAGATGGCCTTAAAATAGGGTTAATTTATGAGAGTCTAAGTGAGGCAAATCTCTCTCTATCTTAGTGATCGAAGTCAGTGAGATGTGTCTTCTATGCAAATGAGACGTCGACTATTACGTCGCTCTGACTGCGCATTGTATCTTAAATGCACTGTGTACTGACTACAATGATAATCGTTTATAAAAATACACCGTTTGATCAGTTTATAAGATGTCTAATTTTATGAAGACACAGCGTCCGCCAGCCTTCACACTTTGTAATAATTAAATCTAGCCCTATCCAATAAACATTGACCGTATTCATTCATAAAGTTGGCATCCTTAGCCTTACTACGTGAGCTGAAGTTTAATGTCGACTTCTTACAGTTCACATCCCATAGGTAGCGATGGCCGTGTCGTAGATTTGACATCCCATAGCTAGTGATAGTACAACATTGCATGAATTAAACTCACAAAGTATGCGATCACAAAGTGTGTAAATTACAGCTTTGTGATTTCTCTCTCGATTTGAATCTCACAGAGTCTGAGGAAAAATGTCTTATTCGTCTGTAAGGATTTCCTCTTCCATTATTTATATCTTCATCATGACAGTTCATGAGAGTCTCGTCTTAAATCGCAGTGATTCAATCAGTCAATCAATCATTCAATTACTCAATCAATCAATCAACTATCCCTTTGAAGTTATTGATCATTGTATACACTGTAAACAATGCGGTGTTAATTGCTCTAAGATATCCACAGTGGCCTACTCCAACTGTTTCAAGCTAAAGATCAGCTTTATTTTGACGCGATAGGAACCAGATCCATTTTGTCAGCGAAAATGTTGCAATCGTTTAATTTGTCATAATTCTGGCGTGGAAAAGACTAATTCTTTGAAACCACCGAATATCGAGCAAGCACTCACCAGGGACTCGACCTATGCGGTTTTTTTAATTCTGTGAACTTGCCACTGCAGTCAATTATAAAGCAAGCAGCATGTACAGAATGCACCATTGATCGGTTGAACACTAACAGCAATATACGTGATTTAACTGCATTGGATCCCTAACTACTACACACAGTTTTATCTTTACAGTCCACCGTCTGTTTTCAAGCATGCTTTTTGTCAGCACACTGTGTACACACTTTACTGTGAAGCCGACGTTTACAATGCTGCGGCCTGTACAAACACCGGTTCATTGGCCCTCAAACAGTGTAAGCACCAAACAAAATCCACGACATAATTAGACAATGCTGCAGACAGGTCAATCTGTATTAGTTTTCAAAATAAAACAACAAAATTCAGTATTGGTGAGACTAATGCCAAGAACAAGTTACGAGAAATTCCTTCGCTTTCTGCTTGAAATTCTTGTCGAGGTTAAGGTGTGAGTTGAAAAGCGCCGATCTGGATTTTAACACAAGCGTATTACTGCTGTGTACACTGCCATTAACTCCGGCAGTAGCGCTGACAGAGTACATGGGAACAACTTATAGTATTCAAGGCACGAAATTAAAGGTTTCATTAAGGAGAACCCATGACAGTGACCAAGACGAAACAAGAATACAGATTGTAATCAGTGAGAAGAATTATTGAAGTCAATCCCGAGACACGAGGGGACTGTGCACTGTGAGATCAACGCACAGCTGACGAGGCCGTTCCACCTCACAGTATTCATATATTACTTATTAAAAAACGTGTTAAGATTAGAGTAAAGCACGGTGGAAGCCAATACTGATAAGTACGCACGTTGACTGTTGTTTGTCAGTGATTTTTACAAAGCCATAACATGGAAAACGCCGTGTCTAACACGGTCCGACTAACTGGAGCGCGTGTCGTCTTTTGTCTGCAGTTTAGAGCAAAGAATAGAGCATTTAGAAGTCGATCTTGATAGCCACGGTTAGTTTTGGCGTCTGACAATGGATCCCGAGAGAGGTCTATTCAAGCTCAATTACTGTAATTCTTATTGACATGAAATTAGCGAACTTACCTGTGTCATCAGCCGATCAGCTCCTGTGCCTTCCTCGTCTTTAAAAATGATATCTGAGTTGTGGTTAGGTGTCAGCTCCTTAAATCTTTCATCGTCTCGAGTAATTCTGCCTTCAGGTGCCCCGCTAGCACCCACCGTGTCTTCAGATATCTTAGGCGTATACTGTTTGTACACAAAAGGTGATAATCGACTAGGTCCCCGCGGGTTAGGTGAGTTCCGACCCGGGCCGCAAGCCTGGGTATCGGACAAGAGAAGACAGAAGACTATGGACAAAACTAAAATAGTCTGCTTGAATTTCATACTTTGACGATACATTGATGAAGAAAACTCTGTTTAAGAAGACGTTACTTCATCTCGTCTGAAATGTGGTTTGGAAATGTCCTGTCATATATGCACAACGTTATAGCAGGGACAGCTTGCAACCATCACAGATCATAGCACCTGTGCTGCGGCACACCTATATATATGGACTGAGAGTCGCGCCTTGCTGGTTGGAGACTTTCACAATCCTGAAAAGAGTGGCGGGTTCCTTCAAGGTAGAGCCGATAGCGATGGTGTAGTCTTCTCTCTTCACAATCTGTCAAACACTAAGACTTCGCCAAAAATCAACACGGTATTCACACAGACACACATACACATACTCGCACTCTGATTGGTCGCTGTGTTCTGATAGATGTCAAACACTCATTATAGAACACGGTGACAACCCATGCCGGGCTGGAGAGCTCGCCACTCACCGTTTTCCACAAAATGTGGAGTTTACCCTTAAACCTTGAAACTAAATAAGAACATCTTGGCATATTCTATGAACCTGAGCAAATCAACGAACAAGCTTAAGGTTTTTGCAGTCACTAACAAATGTAACTCAAAAGTCAAGTCCCCAGATTTACACTTGAACTTCGTACTCATTATAAAACTCCATTTGAAAACCATTTTATGCAGAATCAGAAAAGTAGATAAACAGTTTTCACATTTATATCATTTTGTGCATTGTTTAGCCTTTCCATAGATTTCAGTGATTTCGCAGCGATTTGTAAGTTTTAGGAGAGAGAGAGAGAGAGAGAGAGAGAGAGAGAGAGAGAGAGAGAGAGAGAGAGAGAGAGAGAGGGGAGGGAGCAGGTGGGAGGGAGCAGGTAGTATATTTCGCTCGGTAGACTTGATGATATTATAAAGCTTCAACAAACTGATCCATGGATCAGTTTGTTCCATGGAACAAACTGATCCATGGAACAAACTGATCCATGGAAATGTATTCTGGTGAAATAATTGCAATAATTGCATATGACGGTGTTGGTCTATCGTTGTAGAATGAAGAATTTTTAAGTGATGACAAATTTACATCAGTCGGAGAAATTTCTGTGAATTTATCGATGATTTGACACGACTTATCCACAACTGTGATTGACTTGGTGCGTGAGCGGTGCACCGTGGTTTGTAAAGCGCACCGGTAGTGTTCCCGTTAAAAGTTGCCGTCCACATTTTGACGTTCAGGTTTCTGAGCAAACATTTCACATATCCGTCTCCAAGGTTACCTGTCTGTAGGCACTCTAGGTCAATGACAAAACACTAATTTTGTAATTACCTTGAGTGGCAGAAGAAAGGTAAGGCTTACTTTCAGTACCTTGTTGTAACTGTACACTAAATCTAGATTACTGCCTATGAGGGCGCTAGACATTTAACGATGCTATGTATTTTGGTGCGGGCAGTCTGCACACAGACTTGGCTGGTTTCATAAATCGCTTGAGTTTATGAGATAATACGCAGTGTGTTCTCGGCGTCAAGTATCTATGGCTGTAAACCCCAACTCTTAATTCTCGATGTAAAATGATTTCAACAGAAAAGTAAAAAATAAAATGACGCTGTGATGGAGTAAATGTCTGTAGAAGTGACTTTGAACCACGGTCCTTACACAAAGGACCGTGCTTTAACAAGACAAAGTAATGATTTGCAAGTAATGATAGGAAAGTCTCTGATTCATTGCGGAAGCAGCAAATTGAATGCGATTAGCGGGTTATCTGTTGAAGGGGCGGATAAACTCCTCGACATTACGGTAAAAAGGCGGGTACCTAGGTCGAGTCTGCCGCTAGGATTTCCCACGGACTGAGTGTCAACACACACTGCACACCTTATGTCAATGGACACACCCTCATCCCTTCCTTCCAAATACTTGTAATATTTTACTCCATAAAACTGACCCTGGTTTACCGATAAAGGTACTTCTAATTTCATCACGTTTCCGCTAAGCTCCACGACCATTTAAGTGAAGATGTGGTCTCCTAATTTGCCAAGGAATCTGTTGCCAAGGAATCTGTATACATTCTATGCTTTATGTGGGTCCATTATGAAGACAAATGTTAAAGTTACACGTCCATCTAGAGTTACAGCGTCCTAGGTGTGATGGTTGGCATCTCGACTAGACGTTACGTATTTTTGAAGGAAGTGTTTTATAACGTGTCGCCGTATTAAATGCTAAACGTTTTCACCTCAATCATGAAAAACATTAAAAATTGGTGGTTAATTTTCATTAGTTGATCATCTAACTGTCTTATTGAACAGAAACCTAGTATTAAAGTTCGAATAATTGGTTAGGGACTTGATTGAATTCAAAGCCATCGACATTACAACCGACTTTGTTTGTGGTCATCCTAGCAACCAGCCAGACTGCTGATGGTGTCATTGCAAATATATTGCAATAAAATTGACAAAAAGCAAATGTCTTTGATGTAGAAACCGCCAAGACGAGTAAACGTTAGAACATTGAAGAGCATGAAAGACCTTAATCATGAAATGCATTGTAACGTTACACCGTGAAATTCTTTCCAAGACAATCAATGACTTTACCCATAATACAACACCGGCTGAGAGTTTCAAGGATTTCACGGCATTTGTTGAGAAACCTTATGACGTTGCAGTGGAAACTGTGGCTTTTACCAACGGGTCACCGTGTATTTGATATATTTTTACAGAACATCGACAAGACATGAAAGCGGAGAAAATATCGCTTGCCTGAAGTCGAACTATAGAAAATTGTGTGCATGTATTGGAATAAGTGCCTTAGCTTCAGTGCTATTGAGGATAGTCACTTAATTAGATAGAAAAATATTTGTCCTCCAATGAAAGCACCGCCGATAAAATCCACGGAAATGTATTTGTTCTTAGCGTGTACACGAAATCCAAGAGTGACGTAATATGCACTTGTGCTGGCTAAAGCTCTGTCAAGTTGCCAACTGAAAGGTATTCAAGGTTCTCCTAGAACAGTAGAACGGTCTAGATAGCGTTCAAATGAAAGCTACCTACAATATGACAAACTGCGACAGTATCGTAAAATACTGTATTGCTATCGTAAGTTATGGCAAATTCTGGCAGTTTTGGTTCTTGCCAGAAAGCGTCGTCTGAGGGGTTTTAATGAGAGAGAGAGAGAGAGAGAGAGAGAGAGAGAGAGAGAGAGAGAGAGAGAGAGAGAGAGAGAGAGAGAATTCAAGTTGAAAGTAATGAATTGCACCGAACAGAGAGCTACAGGGGATAAAGTAGATGCCAGTGAAGGTAATGGGGATAAAGCCGTCAAGTGTAAACATTGATATAAATTAAAATAACTGTGATCACCTTTATATCTGCGGCGCCACTAAGTACTATATCTATTGTTCATAAGTAAGTTGAGTCACACAAAACGTAATTGCGGTCTACAAATTGCTTACAATGGATCTGCCTTCACTTCCTGACAATCATTATTCTACTTATTCTTCTTAATCCTTACTCCTAGCATCTCTGTGACTTTGTGGTCCTAACGTCATGTCTCAGCTCTCCGTCGCCAAAGAACAACCACAACGTGTAGACACAAACTTTTAGCAACTGTTTTACAAATTGTCATCTTTGTGTCTCTGTGCGACCCACAGAGAAAACCTTCGAGTAGTTGAAAATGTCCTGAACGCGCCGTGTCCTGCGTATACACGACGCCTGCTATTGTTCAAATCTTTGAAAAAAGTGGCACTGGGCGGCAATATTGAAATGAAACTGTGGACCACTTGTAGCGTATCCGGCACTTGAGTGAGACAAAATTCTGTAGTGTTCAATCATGTCACCTAGACGTGAGTGACTAGTGTCTTGAGAACTCTACCAATAGCGCTACCAACCTGTCGCCCTTTGTTTTCAACAAAAAAGACCATCTTTCAACCCCGATAGGCTTTCAACAAATGTCTGACGGGGTACAGTCTTTAAGGGGACACCCGTGAGGCGGGAAGCAAAACTTGTAAAGAAAGCCAGTCGTTTTGGAAGCAGAGAGCCCTGGGCACGGCTTAGAAGCTAGAGAAAAACCATACAATAGATGGCAGTAGACGTCAGCAAGTGTTTGTCTAATGAGTGTGTCGTGAACAACTCTATAGCCATGCTGAGATTTACACTATTCAATTCTCACAGCAATTTGGTGACAGCAGGGAGACTGGATCTATTCATTAAACTAACCTGGTCTGTAAGCAAGCAGGCAGCGCATTTAATTCCTTTGTGCCGACAGTGGATGCCAGACAATTGAACACATACAAAGACCCTCAAATCAAGCTAGCCTTCTACTTTGTTTGCCATAATATGCCATCTTGTTCGGTTTTGTTGAAAAATGCTAACGACACCAGACCGATTGTGGCCCGGGGCAAGACTCGTTGACTTAACAACATAACAAATCTCAGAAGAAAGCCAGGCCTAGAATGTCAAAACATTCATTTATATTGGCCGTTAATAGGCTTATCTTGACTCTCTCATCTCTCATCGAGTCAATTTTCCTGACCATTGCCATCAACTCTTCAACTTTACCGGCTTTTCCGCCATGTCTTGAGTTTCCTATGTCAGCGAACTTTTGAAAACTTTTCTAGTGTGTTTTTGTAACCCATTGGATCGAAATTCTACTCTCCATACTACCAAAGTCTGGCGTTAATGTTTTACAAAAACCTCTTCTGTCGAATCAAAATTCGATTTGATGAAGTATACCATTTACAGCTGACAGAAATTATAAGAAGTTCAAGTCAGCCATATCTAAGTTTTGATCTCTTTCTTCCTCGTCTTTGATTGGTCAAGTAATACATGATATCTGTCTCGTACAGACGTGAGCAATCAGTCTGACTATCGGGACTTCTCTAAAGCAAGCTTATTTCATTTTATTTCATCATGTACAAAATGCACATCTTTTTCCATACCAATGTCATTATAAGACTCGACCGTGACCGAAGTCAAATTGACGTGTTGTACAATGCTGCTTCTTGTAATATGTCTACAATGCATGAAAGAAATGTCTTCCAGTCCATGGGTTATACAGAATTATTCCGTGCACAGTGTCATCTTGATTATGTCCACACAGCGTCTTGATTATGTCCATACAGCGTCTTGATTATGGCCATATAACGTCTTTATTTTGGTCATATAGCGTCTTGATTGTGGCCAAATAGTCTCCATTTGCTATCACGTGACATGTCAAGTGTTCGAAGCAAATCTTTATCTCTACTTTTCTCAATGGTCAGTTGACCTCAATGGTCAGTTGACCTCTATTCAAGTTGACCCAGGATTGTCCCTAGCGACCCATGGTCGTTCACATCGTCATCCATCCGTTATTACATACCATAAAATATCTATGTAGTCACGTGATGTCACGCTAAAAGCAATTTTGTGACTTTGCTGTTGGACGAACACGATGATGACATCATTGCCAATGTCATGCAGCTAGCAATAATTAACCGTATGAAGTGTTTGGCGAAATAGACAGAATATTGTAATTAATTTACAAGTCTTGCAGTTTGATGGATACGATACGCTATACTCGCTGCCGCGTAATTGCCACAAACTTATCAAACACGGCACCGTACTCTCTGTGTTGGGGAAAACGAAATGGAAAGTCCCGTAGAGATAATTTGCGTTCCTATTTGTGAGGAAAAGGAATACTTTTGGCTAACTCTCAGGGATTGTGAAATCAAGGAAGGGTGCAGGGATTCTATTTCAAACAATCCTGTCCGTGAAATACTTTGAATTCTGAAATTTTTACCTGCATTGGGGAAGTTGAAGTCATCCCATGAATTTTGTAAATAAGGGTGTGTTTTTCCTGACTGCTTTCTTAAGAAACCAGTGAAAGGAAGTCTATTTTGAAAAGTTGAACAAAAAGGATTCCTGAAATTTTCCAGAACAAGACTTATCAAGTCAGCAATGCTGTCAATATCGTCATCGGAGTTGTCGACAAATTGAATTTGACGGAAACTCAACAATGGTAATTGAAGTGCTGTAGTTTACAAACGCCAATAACCGTCTTTTACAACCTCATCTTATTCCTTCAAGATGGATAAATTCTACATAAGTATCTTCATTTCATAAAACCTGCAGAAACACACTTTGTACTGACGGCGTCGTTCAGTATATGTGTCATGAAAATGTAATAAGTCATTTTGAAACACCATTCCCTTCTTTTCCATAATTGTTAGAAACTTTGTCAAATACAGTATGGTTAAGGTTATGTCAACAATATACTACATAATAGACTACTTTATTCATTATTTCTACTTCACTTCACTTTGAATTTGACCAAAATGACAGAGCGTTGAACAAGGCCGAACGCCAACTTATTTCAAACAACGAAGGGGGACACAAGAGTTAATCATTTGTCTCTCTGCTATACCATCATTTACATAATGCATTTCAAACCACAGCCACTGCACAGCGTGTCTTAAAAGTGATCAAAGGTGCAAAATCCCCGGACAGCCAGCGGTACAACATACATGTTTGATAAACACACTACAGTTAGTTCTAATATCGATTAAAAAGCGAAGATTTTTCCTGTTATCCAAGAATTGCGTCGTGAAAACAAGCCCGGAGCTAAATCAGTAAACAGGATACAAGGATAATTGTTTTGTTTCTGTGGAAAAAAGTTGACTTTTGCTTTGATGATTTCAATGGCGGCACACTTTGCGAAGACAGAAAGTTACAGCATGCCCGGATATCTTGTAAGTTACGTCGTTGGAACTGTTCCATCGGCTAAAGTTCAAAAATCTGACCTTGGCATTCTGAAATCCACTCCCTCTTTTTGACAAAAGGAACCCTAATTGCATCTTTTCATGAACCGCACAGAAAACCATCTAATGTTCAATTTCCTATATAAATATTTCATTTATGCAAATTGTATTAATGAGTATGCAAATTAGTCCATAATTACTCATTACCAATGCAGAATGTTTATGGGTCTAAAATAGTGTACTATTTATAGAAAACTCCGCTATAATTGGTTTGTTTCGTCAAGTTCATCCTAAATTATGTAGCGTGTCTAATAGCTACTGACAGCAACTTTGTAATATTTTTGAAAAGCCGTTGAAGTTAGCAAAGTATTTTGTTTGTTTTTGACGGAAAGTTGGAGTAAACTATCAAATTGACAGTTCCAAATAGATGTTGCAATTGAAAGATTTCAATTATCCAAAGCGGCTGATAATTGACAGTATTGTATTTATTTATTTTCATTCAGATCGTCTTCCTGTTGACTTTCTAGATTAAATTCACCGTACCTATCATCGGATTCACCTATCATCGGAACTGAAATCGGGTGAATCAGCCAGGAAGTTGATTTTAGGTCAACTTTTCAAATATATCGCAGCTTTGCAGTCTTATCGTCAATATAATGCCTTTATCTAGGCTGACTTTACACTGCCTTTCATGGATAGACTATTTCTGGCCTTGCCGGAAGTTGCCGTATCTTGCGATGACTTGTCACTATAGTTCACCTAACACCCAATCCATTTCTCTGTAGACACGCACCTTCTCATCACACACAACAAAAATCACTTGAAGAGATCGATTCTTTGAGACGATAACTCAGTACTGAATCGAATGTTTGCATGGCGTATTGAATGACGTCACCATGTAGAAGTTTACAAAAAAGGAAGTTTCGTTCAGAATTGAACAAAGTCTTAAGTTTAGAAACTAAGTATGTTGACGAGAATGAAATCTCTCGCAAAATTGACACGACATCCAATATTGTGAAAGCAACTCTAGAAACTCAAAAGTTCAATTTTACAAAATGCCGTTGCTTGATATATGTGGTCGTATTTGTGTGACATACACCTTACTGTTCACCGTGGATTCTGTAATTGAACCACCATTCACACTCTTATTTTGGGATTTGTAGTGGACATTGTTCAGGACTTTGTCAAGGTTTGGATAATTTGTCCAGTTGCATTGATTAACTCATGTTGTAAAGTCAGAAGATCTTTGTACTCTGTGAGTTGGTGTCTTAAATTTTGAAACCAGATAGGCATTAAGATGCTTTTGTAGAAGGCGGCAGTTGAAACACAAAAACGTTGCCGGGGCTTTACGTTGGTCCAGTTGCATGCTATAGACTGAACAATGGATTTAAAAGCAGAATTCTTTGCATTAGACTCGATGCACTACTCTGAAATAGTATGTAATGGACTGGCAAGCATATCAGATATCACTAGCTATGCCCTGAATAACAACTCAATGTATGCCAAGAGACAAACCCTATGGTGACGTACCGACAATGAAACGTAAAGCGATGAGTGGAATTCATTTAGCAATGCTAGTGTCACTGATCTTCTCTTCCGTTGGTTTACTCTGCGATGTCGGACACTCAGTGACTGGACCTGACACCCACTGACTGCAGTGCAAGTGTCCTTTTTTACTCTCCATCTAAGCTTTGAGCGATATTTCGTTTTTTACATACCGCATTGTGAACTACACCATGTTGCCATAAAATTCGCGGCGCAAATTTCTATGAAAATGTGTATTCATGGTCATGCTGAATGTGGTACATGTAATTTGAAACAGTGAGGTCTGGCATTGAGCTGTAAGACCGTGCGTACCAGTGAAAGCTTTGAACAGAGGTGTTGATGAAACTTTTTAAGAAGGTTTGATTTGAAAGTCATGGACACATCTGAAACTAACATACCGCTGACGAAATATTCAACAGCTTATCCCCCGATGCAATCTGACCATAAATGTCTTTTTGCAATCTCTGTCTGGTAACATGCGATTCATTATAGGTTGTTTTCGTCATCACTGAAATAAGGACATTCAACTCACCTAATATCATTCTAGAATATACCTGTGAATATATACCAACCGGAGAATTAGTCTCAACCTGGCCCTATAACCCACCGAACACGTTGACTAAACCTGCCGATCTTGACGGTATCAGGATTGCTACCTATTGTATATTTACAACCAGAAAACCATTATAACCAACGTTATGGACGGTTAGACCAGTGTAGAGTTAGCGGTAGTGTAGCGTTAGGGACGGTTAGACTAACAATCCTGATATTGGTAACGTTGAAATTCAAATTTATCTCTAATAAATAAATAAATAAATAAATAAATAAATAAATAAATAAATAAATAAATAAATAAATAAATACCATGGTGGCCTAGGAGCAGCGGCACTATTTTGATTTTCAACTAAAGTTCATTGACAACAGTTACTGTTTCTGACACAACGATGACGTTTCAAATAACCACTTTTCCCATTGATTGATTGATTGATTGATTGATTGATTGATTGAACTCTTGAAGATTATGTTTAACGTCAAAATATATTTGAACAATAACAGAGCTTAAAGCAGCAGGTTCTGTTCCAGCTTTAACTCTGAGCAATTTGACTAACTGACCAACATTGCAATTTGACTAACTGACCAACATTGCAATTTGACTAACTGACCAACATTGCAATTTGACTAACTGACCAACATTGCAATTTGACTAACTGACCAACATTGCAATTTGACTAACTGACCAACATTGCACACATTTCAAAGAAGAACAAACTAATTATTAAATTACATAAACAGTCAATGTGAACAGCCACTAATGCCAGAACCAGGGATTGGAGACTGCCCCTTTAAGTAGGTAAAACTGTCTGAAGTAAACGGACGAACATCCTGGCATCAGTGGCATCCAACCGACGTACGTAGATATGCGTCCATGACACGAAGAAGTTTAGATTTGTGATTACGATTTCTACCTGGCCTTAGTTAATGTCGTCAACAGTATGCGTGTCTACAACATCGAAGGTATACGTGTCGATGGCATGGACGCTATACGTGTCAATGGCACATGGGATTAAAACGAAAACATAACTGCCTACATGTATGGACAGACAGATCTGTACCACATTGACAACGATAACTTAGCTAAGTAGTGTGGCAACGGTAACCTGGAAACAGACATTAAACTGTCTGGATAGAATAACTAATCTTGGTTAGTAACAATACTGACTTAAAAGCCTTACTACAGTTTAATAGACTTCGATTGATGTTCGCTCACTTGATCTATGACTCAGCGATCTCGGCAAATGATGTGTCTATTGGGAGAGGCATGGATGTTCTAGTTTGGATCACGGTGTCAACACCTGTCTTGAAAATCTTACCAGTCTCCATATCTGCTACAATACTTAGAGTCTCCTGCCATTTCTATGGTTATCCTGTTACTGGTATCAACATTTATCATTTCAGTTTATTTGAAAACGAAGTCTCTAGTTTTGATATCGTCTGTCATGTACCATTGCCCATTCTGTTTGCAGTTTCACATCGTCATTCTACTCAATATACTCTGACTGTCTGTTCTCAATTCTAACTTTTACTTGTGTTTGGCAATGTCTGTTCATACATCTGCGTATGACATTCTGAAGCTGTGATTGGTCAGATGTTCGTTCACCTCTCAGTTCTAGCATTATTGGACTAAGTACACGCCAGGTGGTTATATTGATTGCTATAGCAACATATCCGCCCATCAACATGGTAGAAATCAATGACCATAAATACAACAACTGCAAAAGCAAAGTCAACTGTGCGTACAAATCGCTTAATTGATCTCTCTCCAATCATAACTATGGACATTTCAGCATGGCCATGTAAAACTGGACATTTCAGCATGGCCATGCAGCTGTATATTACATTTATGGAATAGAGGTTCACTGTTATTTACGTCTTTTTATTTTACCGTTACCCTGACCTAGGTCCACTTTGGTCTGTACTTTCAAATAATGACTTCTTCTCCAACGCCCCGCCTCCCTCCCTCCCCCCCCTCTCTCTCTCTCTCTCTCTCTCTCTCTCTCTCTCTCTCTCTCTCTCTCTCTCTCTCTCTCTCTCTCTCTCTCTCTCTCTCGTGCAAATTCATGTTACACTAACGACCATAATGTTCAGTAAAGAAAAGAGATTAGATGGACACATACAAACACATTTAATCCCTAGGAGTTACTGGAAAAAGTTTTAAAAAAATGAATGGTTTTTCCTGACATACAAAACTTGCAACCGGAACTTATATCTCCTCTAAAACAGCGATAAAGTCTCTTTACACTGTCGTTTGAATACAAGCTGATGTCCAGAGAGTCTATTACAGATCCATACTTGGTAGGATTTGGATTTTAGATGAATTATGATTCATGACGTGTGTTCAAAGTACGGTAGAATTAAGAATAAGATCTCCATGTTTTATTCTGGTAGCGTAGTCGATTCCTCGTTACATCAGCCTGGCTGCTTCCATCAATAGCAATGTCATTTCATTGCTTAAGACACAAATTTAGAGTACCGTAGGAAACGAAACCTCAGCATTTCTTGATAAACACAAAGATAACGACTATCAGAATTATTAGTGAGTACAATTTGTATTGAAGGCGGCAAGGAGATGTTGGCATTTCCTGTGATTGCTGTCTCTTTCTGACTTATTGCCATGACTGTATTTCACATAAAGCTCTATTAAAGACGGGCATGTCCAGAGTACAGATAGAGTTGTCCCGTTCTGCGGTACAAAACATTAGCTAGATCAGCGTAGCTGCTTGTTCTTTCAGACCAACATGGAACGCATCCAGTTAATCATGACCTTAATTTGAACATCGAGATAAACTCCGCTGTGGATTGCAATACACTACACACCCTTATCGCAACAAACACAAATCAATAACAAACCCTGAGTCATCGTCAGCCATGTCAGATCATAATTAGCCTAAGGCAAATGCTCTTGAGTTCGTCTAAAACTTTCCAACCTACAAACATTTTATGAACGTTTGAATTATCTATATTTTGTTTCGACAGTCGATAGCCGTCATAATTAAATCAAAACAGATGACCTAAAGATTTGACGTGAAAAACAAATCGTTTCTGACGCAAAGAAAACAAAAGCCTGAACTTTTTGTCATGAAAGAAGTCACGCCCTCTGTAGTTTTTACTTGATGTATTTGGCAAGTTTGAGGATAAAATGAAAGCGTTTATTTTTTAAATGTCAGTTTAAGGAAGTCTGACTTGAAGTAATATTGAAAGTCGTGCTTCTTTCTTAAATCGTTACAAAGACTGACAACAAACTGACTGACAACAAACTGACTGACAACAAACAAATATTTTAAGATCGGCTTGATGTTCAGATTCTGTGTTTTCGACAATCAAATAATGGATGTTTTCTTCTTAGTTTTACTCCATAAAATGAAGGCATTTAACAATCAAATGAATTGGGTTAATAACAAGTAAATACGAGCATGCGATATTTCATACTGTCATCAACACTTTTCACAGAATGCCATGAAGTTTAGTATTTATAGTTTGGTCATTCAGACACAAATTCAGCAAATGAAACGATCCAAATCATGAAATGCTGAATGCCATTGTAAATATTGGGGAAAATTTCCAACACAGAAACTAAACATGAAATCAGTAACCCGGGCGACTACCGAACCGTTCATATGGAAATGATGTTGGGTCTTTCGCAACCTGCAAACTGTGAGGGCGCTGTCACGTGAAATGATCATGAGTTGGTACGTCGTTGAGGGGAAATCACTGGGACGAAAGAGAACCATCAGGCTATGCAAAAACTGTTACATTGTTCGCAACTATTTTATACACTTATTTTTATATCAAAAAGGAAGGCACGGTTTTCAGAATTCGAGAAGAGAACGTAAAAGGGGTCGTCTGCCGTCGAGCAGTAAAGAAGTACAGTTTTGCGCAGTCTCAGATAAAAGTTCGATGTCCTCGATAGAACATCGTCATCTCGTGTTCTCACCTTGCATAATCTAAGTTCTGTAATTACGGCTAGTATCAGTTCAAAATAATTTACATTGAAACTTTTTAAAAACCATTGTTAAAATCACGTAGAAGAACCAGAATAAAAAACCCAATTCTTCATGCTAGCAATAAATTGTCTCAGATAATTGTCTGCGACATTGTCCATGCAAACGGATATCTCCTTTCACTGGAAGAAAGTAGCAACGATTTTTTCAGTCTTTACAATTATCAATCTTTTCTCTCCTTGACCTTGAAACAAATCAATGCCATCCTTTGAAATCAAGAAATTAGAAATCACAATCTGAGAAATAATATCGTATACATGACACTGCCTGGTGATATCGAACGACCGACTGTAGTATAGACGTATATTGAACTGTGAAAAGACTTAGGCTACACGTAAGGAATGTAGAGGACTGCAGGGCGGCAGGTCTCTGTCGAGAGTTTCCCCTTTAAGGTGCTTTGCGTCTCGAAACTAAAACACTTGTTCTCAAACTTTCCATAAGAAAAGTTTTGAGTAATGCTCATACCAAAACCAGAATATCAGTTACGGATTACCGAGCAATTTTGATATTAGGGAAACAAATTACCTGACATTTACCGATATGAAATTCAAAATGGCTGCACTCCTGTTACTTCTATGGAGAAATCTTCAATTTTCGATTTTCACGAAACTAAGCCGGTAGGAACTTTATTTTTGAGCTTCAAAATGAACCCACAACTGGTTGAACAATGAATGTGTAAAACTGTCAGAATGCCAATATCAGTCTCCGTGACGCACGGAGGAATTTCTCGATGACAATGTTTGCAAGACATGCTCTCAAAGCGAAACTCTGATAAATACGTCATTCACCATTTTTCCTTTCTCACGCTGTCTAAATCAATCAATCAATCAATCAATCAATCAATCAATCAATCAATCACCGGGCCTAAAGATTTGCGATATAACAGAACTCGTGACAATATTTTCAGTCAGACCACAATCTTCGTTGTCGTCATGCAGATGAAAATGAATCTTCAAGCTGTGTATCAATGATGTATCTTTACAGTTTATCCAAGGTCTTTCCAAAAGAACAGTGCATATGATATTCTCTCAGAGAAAGGTATGCTTTTTTAGAGGTGATTTGTGAATATTTTAGTCTCCTCGTCTGGATCCGTAGAAATGTTGTGTTTATTTTGAATGACCCCCAAAAGTAGAAACTTCGTAAATTCTCGTTCGTTCAATTGGGAAGATTGTCTTCTCGCATGGTATTGTAAGGGAACATTCGTCACTTGATTCCTATTGTGACGTTTCTGGATGTGTAAACGTCTTTGTAATGGTTTCTTAATTAGTTAAGTGTCTTTTAATTGTTGTGTTTACGTTTAATTATAGTAGCGAGTAGCGTACTGTCCTTGGTACATGCACTTAAGAGGTCAGTAGACATATCCGATGACATGACTGGACTGCATTCCAATGCGTCTCTTTGTCTTAGAGTGTGTAGTCATTTATCACTTCTTCTGACAGTTGTTTTTGCCAACGTGGCAGTATTAGTATTAAGATGATATTAAGTAGGGATATTAATATACAGATTAGGCAATCATAAT